>NC_092276.1:1187500-1342500 GCF_036320965.1 Panulirus ornatus
ACCATGGAAGCGGAAGTGGATCATAGGGTGGGGGAGGGGGCAAAAATTCTGGGAGCCTTGAAGAATGTGTGGAAGTCGAGAACATTATCTCAGAAAGCAAAAATGGGTATGTTTGAAGGAATAGTGGTTCCAACAATGTTGTATGGTTGCGAGGCGTGGGCTATGGATAGAGTTGTGCGCAGGAGGATGGATGTGCTGGAAATGAGATGTTTGAGGACAATGTGTGGTGTGAGGTGGTTTGATCGAGTAAGTAACGTAAGGGTAAGAGAGATGTGTGGAAATAAAAAGAGCATGGTTGAGAGAGCGGAAGAGGGTGTTTTGAAATGGTTTGGGCACATGGAGAGAATGAGTGAGGAAAGATTGACCAAGAGGATATATGTGTCGGAGGTGGAGGGAACGAGGAGAAGTGGGAGACCAAATTGGAGGTGGAAAGATGGAGTGAAAAAGATTTTGTGTGATCGGGGCCTGAACATGCAGGAGGGGGAAAGGAGGGCAAGGAATAGTGTGAACTGGATCGATGTGGTATACCGGGGTTGACATGCTGTCAATGGATTGAATCAGGGCATGTGAAGAGTCTGGGGTAAACCATGGAAAGCTGTGTAGGTATGTATATTTGCGTGTGTGGACGTATGTATATACATATGTATGGGGTGGGTTTGGCCATTTCTTTCGTCTGTTTCCTTGCGCTACCTCGCAAACGCGGGAGACAGCGACAAAGTATAATAAAAAAAAAAAATAATAATAATATATATATATATATATATATATATATATATATATATATATATATATATAGGGATACACAGATAATAATATCACAGATACATATTATACACAAGTATAATATAGTATTACCTTGTTGCATTTGAAGTTATAGATTATTTAATTTTCTAATTACTGCAAACATGATAGCACATTGGCAAGTGTTGAAGATTACATTGCAAAGTAGATTGTCACCCTGTGAATGGAACACAGTGGAATGACAGTAATGACACAATGAATGGAAGTGAAGCAGTACTGAAGTGTGCCGCACATGCAGCTCTACCCACCAACACTCAACATACAACCAACCCTTTGCTCTGCAAAGGACCGTATACAACATCTACACCCAACATTCAGTTTGATGCAAACAAAACACTGACCTAGAGTTTTGTACTGTCTATGATGTTTAGAAATAACACATTGGTGAATCAGAAAAGTGACAGAATAGGAGAGTTTGGAAACAGCAGGAAGAAATGCACATGAAACTAGAATGATGTAGAGTGCAAGTTCAGGAAGGATATTATCGGCAAAGTTTAAAGGAATCGTCAGTGAGTATGTGGTGTCAATGTGTCATTTACACTAAATCACTTGCTTCTAGATATGATTACAGCAATGAAAATAATTCTTGGGTTCACCCAAATGCTAATATAATGAATCTACATGTAACTGTCATTATATCAACACCATCAACAAAGCTCTGAAAATAATCATTACACCAATAGCCTATCCAATTGCTTTTATGGAATGTCATACATATATTTATATTTTTGTAACTTAAGTAGTTTTTTAAAGCTAATGATCTTTCATGATATCCAACTAATAATATTGGGAAAGGCATATCAAATTCTCTGTCAAATATTATTACAGAAAACAATACTGTGCAATGGCAGGCAGTGAAAGTTGTTAAAGCTTTGTGCTCATGGGATTTCCTCTATTCATTCCAAAAACCATTAGGAACTGACAGGGAAGAGCATCTGTTTTTATATGTTAAGATATAACACTTTTTCATTCATACTTGATGATGCTTGCTGGGAATGTTAGTTGTATATGAACCAGTTAGTAATGATAATACTATGGATAATTTTGGAGCAAAGGTCTTTCTTAGGTAAAGAGAAATATGAGGCCAAATGTCCATTATCATCATCACCATAATTATAAACTTCAACAATTACTGGAACCATGTAATTTACATCTTTTTTCTTTCAAGATTTGTTGAATAGTTTGATAAAGCTGATAAATATAACTATGTCCCCTGCTCCCGTGTCAACCTCTAGGAGGCATCAGTTACCTTACTGCTGACTACTGTGTCAGCTGGGTGGTGTCTCTTCTCTACCACTGACCACTGTGTCAGCCACTGTTGATTATATGTACATAGAATGGCTCTCTGATGTGGAGTTATAAACTTCAAATATATTCATGGTCTAAAGAAATTTACCAATTAATAATAGTTCTATCTCAGTTAGTTGTATGAAATGATATTGAAATACTCATTAAATCAACAGCAGAGATCATGCACAAGGTATTCTCAATGCTGTATCTGTTGTAAATAGATGAAAGGCAGAAGTAATGATGGTTTGAGTAATGAGAAGTCCCCGGTTGGTCATATATATATATATATATATATATATATATGGCCAGAGTAACACCAGTGGAGGTAAATATTATCTGTATGAACAGAGAACATTTTGAGAGCTTTTTTTAGTTTGCATGTTTACTGTGAGGGAATGGGTTGGTAATGACGGAAATGTGTGTGTTAGATTGTTTGGAAAAAGGTCAGTAGTGGTGTGTGTATGTATACACCTGGAAAGGTGAGGATGGGGAGGCAGCCTAGAGGCAGCAGTGGGCAGGTGTTCACAACCTCTGAAGCCCACCAGGCTGCTTGGTCACTACTTCATACCATTATATACCACTAACATATCTTGCAGTACAGATACGCCCAGTATCAGGATGTAAAAGAGAGTTAAGATACCTTTATGCATATATATATATATATATATATATATATATATATATATATATATATATATATATATATATATATATATATATATATATTTGTAAGATTCCATGGGGAAAATGAAACATGATAAGTTTCATTTTCCCTGTGGACTCTTACAAATATATTTGATCACGCACAAAATTGTGATCCTTTCCAATATATATTATATATATATATATATATATATATATATATATATATATATATATATATATATATATATATATATATAAAACTTTGTTAATGAACTGTTCTTCACACACGAAGGAGAACATAGAATCTGAAGTCTCTATTCATTACTGTGGGGGCCTAGTACTGATAGTCCTACATTTAGAGATAGATCAAGCAAAGAAAGGCCATGAGAGTCCATTAGCTCAGGCAGTGTCTTCAAGAGGTCTAGCCTTACAGCTGAAATAGGAGAATTCTTTTGGAGGTGATAGTTTTCTTGAAGTGATGATATGTGAAGGATAAGGAGGAAGGAGGTTTACACAACGCTATATCGCAAGCACTCCAACAACCTCTAACACACACTCCAAGTGCTGATGGTTTTAGCGGTAGCAGCAGCAACAGCAGCAGCAGTCCTTGGCTTTTGCTTAATACATGACACACACTGGGTTATTTAGTGAGAGGGATCAGACGATGAATAACTTATGTGTGGAGGGAAAGAAAGAGAGAAAGAAAGAAGTAAGGGGAACGGGTGAGCACAACTCGTCTTTGCCACATCCACAATGGAGTGACCCACAGAACTTATGCCACGGTGAGCTATAGATAAACACAGGTGCACAGAATACACAGACACTGCACTTACTAGCTCACCCCAACAGTATTGCACTGGCCTACATATCTCGCACTGGGAAGGTCACCCCTGGAAAATGTCGTGATGTAAAGATGGAATGCAATAATGTTATGGTGTAGGGGGAAAAGTGAAAACATTATATGCTGCGTGCTCACCTCACAGCAAACAGGTGGTGGTAACCAGAGCTGTGAGGATGCCTATTTGTGGTAAATAATCTATAGAATGTGGTGGACTGAGGGCATTAGGTAGAAATATTGGATATAGTATGAGGAGGTCATTCCTCTTATTATGAGGCAAATGGAAGTAAATTTTAGAGTTGTGATAGTACAGCACATCTGATATCTGTAACCACTGCTTCAATGAGATATAGAATAATCTTTTGTTGCTCTATGGTAGTGAAACTCATATCCTCAATCAACCAAATTTAATAGATAGTTTGAAAATTATTGGTAATACTCCAAACTTTTTTTTTTTATTCCTTAGGCCAATAACATGCCATTACAATATTAATGTAGATCTCTGAGACTTATGTTAATTACATTCAGGATTGTATTTTAAATTCATAGATATTTAATCTTATTTACAGAATAAATGAAAAGTATATACATTTATATAACCTATACCTATTTAGACATAATATTTATGGAACTCTTGACCACATTAATGGCATGGTATAAACTTCACACTACACACAGCTCAGCATATGGCAAGCTTTTATATAGGCTGTATAAATGGAATGGAGCTGGGAAATAAAAATCAATTACTAATACACACACACACACACACGCAGACACAAATGACTTGCCAGAAGGATTGAACTTTTACCTGAATATGTTTTCGGATGATGCCACAGTCATGAGGGAGGTAAAATATGAGGAGAATTGCGTCCAACTACAAGGAGACCTAGGCAAGCCCCAAAGTTGATGTGATACATGGCTGATGAAATTCATCTTAAGTAAATGCAAGTTAATAAGAAAGGGATACAGTGAAAGAAGGCCTCAATATGGATATTATCTATCAGGAAATAACCAGCAGGAATCTATGTGTGAAAGGGATTTAGTAGTTAACATCATCATAAACCTGTTGCTAGAGTACCACATATGTAGAATAGTAAGAGACAAACTATCTGCTGGTTAAATCAAAAAGCATTCAAATATATGGAGAAGGAAACCTTAATTCAAAACTTGAATATATTCTTAAGTTTGTTCATCATACTTAAAGGAGCACATATAACTAACAGAATTAAGAAAGCTTACGTGCAGGGAAAGGTTAGGGGCCTAAGATTTGTCCACAATGAATTTGATAAAACTGAGGGGTGACCTGGTTACAACCTTTGAATCTTTAAATGAGTTTGATGACATCAACAGTAAGCAGTTCTTTGAAAGATACAGGCACAGAACAACCAGAGGCCATAACTTGAAATTAACCAAGACACTTAAGAAAAGGCATGAAATAATCAGAATGATGAAATTGGAAACGTGGAGAGGAAGCAAAAGGTTTTAAATTATATGCCAGAGAAAATTCAAGAGATTGGGCCCCATAGGTGTGAAAACCCCATGTTCAGTACAAATAGGTGATAGATGATTACAAATGTACATTGAAATTATCATCAGTGATAATGAAACAGGATCAATTATAAAAAAGTTGGATAAAGAAAATTAAAAAACTGAGGAATCTAATAAAAGATAATGAAAAATGTAATGAAATGGAAGAGAAAATAATGGAACTAAGAAATATATTGAAAGATCATGATAATGGACTCTAAAAGACTGAAGGAATTATGAAAGAAAATAATCAGAAGGTGCAACTATTGGAAGGCATCAACAGTAAATTCCAAGGCTGAGTGAAGAAGGTACTCTATTGAAAGACATCAAGGACATCAGCAGTAAATTTCAAGGATGAGTGACAGAATCAGTGGGTAGTTATTGATACTAAGGAAGGGAGATATTGGGGACAGAAACAGAGTGACCTTAGTAGATAATTAAGTGAAGGTATTGAAAGATGTTAAACATGGATAGACATAGAACTTTAAGGGAAGTATACTGCTTGTTTAATGAAAGGCTTAGAAAACTGCAGTGTCGGTCAGTACATGGTGACGAAAGAGAAGATTTTAGAAAAACTAGAATTTGGAGGCTGATGAAGCAACACTGTAAGGTTGAGAGGGGACATGTATATCCTAGCCGTGATGAAGTAGATTAAGAAAAGGACATCTTTATGACTTTAGAATGAGCATATTTTCTTTATTTATATAAAAAAATCACATTACTAGGTTTAAGCAAAAGTCCCATCCTGTAGGCTGAGAATTTGACATAATATGAGAGAGGATTCATTCTTGTCACATAAACTCAAAATTCTGTGATATAATTTCCCTGCCCCATTATTGGTATGAATGATACTATTCTGAGCAATGTTCCATTGAACAGAAAGCATATGCGGGTGAATGATCAAGGGCTTTGCATGCTTAACAACAGGTGTCACTGTCATTCTTTACAATCCATATCAACGCCTCCCACACTCAAAGACATACCTGTATGGTGGGTCGCAGTCCAGCCTGGTGCTGGAGCCAGAGGCCCCTCCCTGATGTGTGCCCTCAGCCATGGAGCTTGTGCTTCCATGGGGTGCCACTCCGGCCAGTGCCACAGCTTGCTCATCTGATCCATGCCTCTTCAGAGGCTGCGGCGTTTGAGATAAAGAGATGTTGTTGGGTGCTGCTGCCGCTGGGGTCGAGATCTTCTTCTTACCTGGACCACCAAAACTGAAGAACCTGTGGAAAGTGAGTTATGTCAGCCTGACACAAGGTATGAGGTGTAAAGGAAGACAGGAAGGGAGATACACTGAGGTGAAGCAGTGGGGACCTGAGAAGAAGGCAGTTATTATGGACGGAAAGTTCTATGTTGGTATGAGAAGTGATCCTTACCTCATTAGATGGAAGAGGTAAAAATAGAAATAAAAAAGGTACCCAGACTTGGAACAGGTGAATAATTGAAGGAGTCAAAACCAAGCCTATCACTGATATGTAATAGGGACACAGCCCATCATACAATCTTAGAATGATGTAACATTATGTTGAATTCTGCAGATAAAAGAAAGGTACTGTATTATACACATATGTATATATATATATATATATATATATATATATATATATATATATATATATATATATCCCTGGGGATAGGGGAGAAAGAATACTTCCCACATATTTCCTGCGTGTCGTAGGAGGCGACTAAAAGGGGAGGGAGCGGGGGGCTGGAAATCCTCCCCTCGTTTTTTTTTAATTTTCCAAAAGAAGGAACAGAGAAGGGGGCCAGGTGAGGATATTCCCTCAGAGGCCCAGTCCTCTGTTCTTAACGCTACCTTGCTAACGCGGGAAATGGCGAATAGTTTGAAAGAAAGATATATATATATTTTTATATTTTTATATATACTTATATATATATCCGTTTATATATATATAGTATATTTATGGATCTGGAGAAGGCATATGATAGAGTTGATAGAGATGCTCTGTGGAAGGTATTAAGAATATATGGTGTGGGAGGAAAGTTGTTAGAAGCAGTGAAAAGTTTTTATCGAGGATGTAAGGCATGTGTACGTGTAGGAAGAGAGGAAAGTGATTGGTTCTCAGTGAATGTAGGTTTGCGGCAGGGGTGTGTGATGTCTCCATGGTTGTTTAATTTGTTTATGGATGGGGTTGTTAGGGAGGTAAATGCAAGAGTTTTGGAAAGAGGGGCAAGTATGAAGTCTGTTGGGGATGAGAGAGCTTGGGAAGTGAGTCAGTTGTTGTTCGCTGATGATACAGCGCTGGTGGCTGATTCATGTGAGAAACTGCAGAAGCTGGTGACTGAGTTTGGTAAAGTGTGTGGAAGAAGAAAGTTAAGAGTAAATGTGAATAAGAGCAAGGTTATTAGGTACAGTAGGGTTGAGGGTCAAGTCAATTGGGAGGTGAGTTTGAATGGAGAAAAACTGGAGGAAGTGAAGTGTTTTAGATATCTGGGAGTGGATCTGGCAGCGGATGGAACCATGGAAGCGGAAGTGGATCATAGGGTGGGGGAGGGGGCGAAAATTCTGGGGGCCTTGAAGAATGTGTGGAAGTCGAGAACATTATCTCGGAAAGCAAAAATGGGTATGTTTGAAGGAATAGTGGTTCCAACAATGTTGTATGGTTGCGAGGCGTGGGCTATGGATAGAGTTGTGCGCAGGAGGATGGATGTGCTGGAAATGAGATGTTTGAGGACAATGTGTGGTGTGAGGTGGTTTGATCGAGTGAGTAACGTAAGGGTAAGAGAGATGTGTGGAAATAAAGAGCGTGGTTGAGAGAGCAGAAGAGGGTGTTTTGAAGTGGTTTGGGCACATGGAGAGGATGAGTGAGGAAAGATTGACCAAGAGGATATATGTGTCGGAGGTGGAGGGAACAAGGAGAAGAGGGAGACCAAATTGGAGGTGGAAAGATGGAGTGAAAAAGATTTTGTGTGATCGGGGCCTGAACATGCAGGAGGGTGAAAGGAGGGCAAGGAATAGAGTGAATTGGAGCGATGTGGTATACCGGGGTTGACGTGCTGTCAGTGGATTGAATCAAGGCATGTGAAGCGTCTGGGGTAAACCATGGAAAGCTGTGTAGGTATGTATATTTGCGTGTGTGGACGTATGTATATACATGTGTATGGGGGGGGTTGGGCCATTTCTTTCGTCTGTTTCCTTGCGCTACCTCGCAAACGCGGGAGACAGCGACAAAGTATAATAAATATAAATAATATATATATATATATATATATATATATATATATATATATATATATATATATATATATATATTGTGTGTGAAGGGAGAGAACATTGTCTGGGAGGTCACAGGTGGATGTGTTGAAACAATGTTTGAGGACAGTATGTGGTGTAAGGTGATGAGTAACTGGTAAAAGGATGAGAGAGATGTGTGGTAATAGGGAGAGTGTGGTCGAGGGGGCTGTAAGGGGTGTGCTGGGGTGGTATGGACATGTAGAGAGAGTGAGTAAGTTAAGTTGACAAGGAGGATGTGTGTGTGTGTCAGAAGTGGAGGGAGCAAGGAGAATGGGGAGACAAAATTGGAGATAGAGGGATGGAGTAACGGAGATTTTTAGTGATTTGGGCCTGAACTTGCAGGAGGGTGAGAGGCATGCACAGGATAGAATGATTTGGTATGATGTAGTATACTGGGGTTAACCTGCTTTCAATGAACTGAGCTATGGTATGTGAAGTCTCAGGGTTGAACTTTGGCAAGGTCTGTTGGGCTTGGTTGTAGACAGGGAGCTGTGGTTTTGGTGCATGGTGCATGACAGCTAGAGAATGGATGTAAACGGATATGGCCTTTCTTTGTCTGTTCCTGGTACTACTTTGCTAATGCAGGAAATGGTGATCAAGTATGAAAGAAGAGAACTTTTTCTTTTTTTAATACTTAATTGCCATTTCCCACATTAGCAAGATATTGCCAGGAGCAGACAAATAAAGGCTGCATTTGCTCACATCCATTCTCTAGCTGTCATGTGTACTGCAGAAACCAAAGCTACCATATACACAACCAAGCCCACAAACCTTTTCTTGGTTTACCCTGGCCACTTCAGATGCCCTGGTTCAGCCTGATGTGATTTGACTGGCCTAGACCCCATTGCTCATGGATGTGAAATGAGGAGTATTTGATTACTTTTAATCAAATAGTCACTTCCCTATTAGGGGCGATCATAGCAGAGCGGCTAACATTCCCAACTACCAATGCAAAGGTCCCAGATTCGAATCCATGCTGTTGGAGGGCATTATGTAACCTATGAAAGTGCACATTCATATGCACTATATTTGTGTTCATATACCTCTGCATTTGACAGTAAGGTTCTGTAAAATGCTAGCAAATGGTAATGTTAGCCTGATAGGATTTGACCAGCCTAGACCCTGTTGCTCATGGATGTGAGATGAAGGGTATTCAATTATTTGTAATTGAAGTCATTTCCCTGTTAGGGGTTATCAAAGACGAGCAGTTAGCATTCCCAACTACCATGCAAAGGTCCCGGGCTCGAGTCCTTGCTGATATATATATATATATATATATATATATATATATATATATATATATATATATATATTATTCCTGGGGATAGGGGAGTAAGAATACTTCCCACGTATTCCCTGCGTGTCGTAGAAGGCGACTAAAAGGGGAAGGAGCGGGTGGCTGGAAATCCTCCCCTCTCTTTTTTTTTTTTTTTAATTTTCCAAAAGAAGGAACAGAGAAGGGGGCCAGGTGAGGATATTCCCTCAAAGGCCCAGTCCTCTGTTCTTAACGCTACCTCGCTAATGCGGGAAATGGCGAATAGTATGAAAGAAAGATATATATATATATATATATATATATATATATATATATTTTTTTTTTTTTGCTTTGTCGCTGTCTCCCGCGTTTGCAAGGTAGCACAATGAAACAGACAAAAGAAATGGCCCAACCCACCCCCATACACATGTATATACATATGTCCACACACGCAAATATACATACCTACACAGCTTTCCATGGTTTACCCCAGACGCTTCACATGCCTTGATTCAATCCACTGACAGCATGTCAACCCCGGTATACCACATTGCTCCAATTCACTCTATTCCTTGCCCTCCTTTCACCCTCCTGCATGTTCAGGCCCCAATCACACAAAATCTTTTTCACTCCATCTTTCCACCTCCAATTTGGTCTCCCTCTTCTCCTCGTTCCCTCCACCTCCGACACATATATCCTCTTGGTCAATCTTTCCTCACTCATTCTCTCCATGTGACCAAACCATTTCAAAACACCCTCTTCTGCTCTCTCAACCATGCTCTTTTTATTTCCACACATCTCTCTTACCCTTACGTTACTTACTCGATCAAAGCACCTCACACCACACATTGTCCTCAAACATCTCATTTCCAGCACATCCATCCTCCTGCGCACAACTCTATCCATAGTCCACTCCTCGCAACCATACAACATTGTTGGAACCACTATTCCTTCAAACATACCCATTTTTGCTTTCCGAGATAATGTTCTCGACTTCCACACATTCTTCAAGGCTCCCAGAATTTTCGCCCCCTCCCCCACCCTATGATCCACTTCCGCTTCCATGTTTCCATCCGCTGCCAGATCCACTCCCAGATATCTAAAACACTTCACTTCCTCCAGTTTTTCTCCATTCAAACTCACCTCCCAATTGACTTGACCCTCAACCCTACTGTACCTAATAACCTTGCTCTTATTCACATTTACTCTTAACTTTCTTCTTTCACACACTTTACCAAACTCAGTCACCAGCTTCTGCAGTTTCTCACATGAATCAGCCACCAGCGCTGTATCATCAGCGAACAACAACTGACTCACTTCCCAAGCTCTCTCATCCCCAACAGACTTCATCTTTGCCCCTCTTTCCAAGACTCTTGCATTCACCTCCCTAACAACCCCATCCATAAACAAATTAAACAACCATGGAGACATCACACACCCCTGCCGCAAACCTACATTCACTGAGAACCAATCACTTTCCTCTTTTCCTACACGTACACATGCCTTACATCCTCGATAAAAGGCATATATATATATTTATTTATTTATACAAGTCTCCTTCCCAAGCTCACTTACTCTCACCACCCTCTTCACCCCAACATTCACTCTTATTTTCTGAAAACCCATACAAATCTTCACCTTTGCCTCCACAAGATAATGATCAGACATCCCTCCAGTTGCACCTCTCAGCACATCAACATCCAAAAGTCTCTCTTTCGAGCGCCTGTCAATTAACACATATTCCAATAACGCTCTCTGGCCATCTCTCCTACTTACATACGTATATATATATATATATATATATATATATATATATATAGTCAATTGGGAGGTAAGTTTGAATGGAGAAAAACTGGAGGAAGTAAAGTGTTTTAGATATCTGGGAGTGGATCTGACAGCGGATGGAACCATGGAAGCGGTAGTGGATCATAGGGTGGGGGAGGGGGCGAAAATCCTGGGAGCCTTGAAGAATGTGTGGAAGTCGAGAACATTATCTCGGAAAGCAAAAATGGGTATGTTTGAAGGAATAGTGGTTCCAACAATTTTGTATGGTTGCGAGGCGTGGGCTATGGATAGAGTTGTGCGCAGGAGGGTGGATGTGCTGGAAATGAGATGTTTGAGGACAATGTGTGGTGTGAGGTGGTTTGATCGAGTAAGTAACGTAAGGGTAAGAGAGATGTGTGGAAATAAAAAGAGCGTGGTTGAGAGAGCAGAAGAGGGTGTTTTGAAATGGTTTGGGCACATGGAGAGAATGAGTGAGGAAAGAAAGACCAAGAGGATATATGTCTCGGAGGTGGAGGGAACGAGGAGAAGTGGTAGACCAAATTGGAGGTGGAAAGATGGAGTGAAAAAGATTTTGTGTGATCAGGGCCTGAACATGCAGGGGGGTGAAAGGAGGGCAAGGAATAGAGTGAATTGGATCGATGTGGTATACCGGGGTTGACGTGCTGTCAGTGGATTGAATCAGGGCATGTGAAGCGTCTGGGGTAAACCATGGAAAGCTGTGTAGGTATGTATATTTGCGTGTGTGGACGTGTATGTATATACATGTGTATGGGGTGGGTTGGGCCATTTCTTTCGTCTGTTTCCTTGCGCTACCTCACAAACGTGGGAGACAGCGACAAAGCAAAATAAAATAAAATAAATATATATACCAGCACCATACAGTCAAGTGTCCAATGGGACACTGGCACCATACAGTCACTTGCCCAGAGGAACAGCAGCACCACTCAGTCTAGTGTTCAGTGGGACACTAGTACCACGCAGTTAACTTTCCAGTGGGACACCATCACCACCACGCAGGTAACTGTCCAATGGGACACCATCATTACACGGTCAGGTGTCAGTGGGAAACCAGAACCACATAGTCAAATGTCTAGTGGGACACTTACACACTGCATTGCATATTTAGGTACTCCTGTAAACTGTACATGATAAAAGTATTCATTAACCAAGAGTTGAATGATTTGTGTTAGTGACAGGCTGAATAAACATTATCATAATCATTCTTTATTTTGTATCCTAAACAATGTTATATTTTTAACATTTTTTGATTTGAATGAAGGCAAAAATGCTATCCATGCTTAAGATGATAAAAATCTCTCAAAAATGAGTTTTAAAAAATGAAAGATTGGTTTGCAAAGGTTTGAACAAAATGCTTCATGTTATAACTTTAGAACTGTAGTTCCTGTATGATTGTATCTTAGTTTATCTCTAGTTGCTTGCTTAAAGTTTCCAAAACCAATCTGTCCCTGATAATTATAAAGGACTATGAATTACAAACCATAGAAAATAAGGGAGTTTAATTCTGCATAGCTGTACAGTCTACAAAACCCAAACTATTGCTGAGCAAGATATTGACAAGAACTGAGTCGTATTTTTGAGGTAAAGGAGGATATGTTGAGTGTCAGAGACCAGTTTTTGTGGAGAGTCATGTGGTACAGACATTGTAGGTGTGATGTGAGGGCATTCAGCTATGGTACAAACATTTTGACTGTGATTTAGAAGCATATAATTGTGGTAGAAACATTCTAAGAGAGATCTAGAAGCCTTTAGTTGTGGTACAGACATTGTGAGATTTGGAGTACTTAATTGGAAGCATTTAATTGTGGCACAGACATTACAGATGTGATCTGGAAGCAATTTACTATGAAAGAGATAATGTAGGTGTAACCTAGAAGTACTAAGCTGTGGTAGACTTTGTACGTGTGATTCAGAGGTATGTATCTGGGAGACAGTGTAACTATTTTTTGGAGGCACTTAGCTGTGACCCAGAGTAACTGTTTTGGAGACATTTAGCTGTTACAGATAGTGTAATTGTGTTCTAGAGGCACTTTACTGTGGTACAGACATTTTAGGTGTGATCTGGAAGCAATCAGCTGAAACAAAAAGCTATGATGTGCTAAAAGTGCAAAGCTATCATTAGTCTTCATGCAATATGCGTATGTTTCATGCACAGGTGGTACACGTCTCTAAAGTGAAATGATTTACTTCTAGAATAAGGAAAAATTTGTCATAATATTTTTTGAGGTGTAGTTGCCAATGTCAGCCAGGCAAGAGGGATTGCTTTTTCTAGCAACATCATTTTTGAGGTTACTGTCACAAGACAAAGGCCAAGATAACTTGTCTGTAAGATAACCAGCTCCTTAAGACAACAAATGAAAGATGCTATGTGAACAGAGCATGTAAACAATTGGCTTCATCTCTGGGTCATTGATGGTACTAGCCATAACATTGCATCTTTTACCATAGAATATCTTTGTAATGTTATGTTTATCTTTCGCGTATCTATTGCTGACATTTTATGACAGTTGACAACATTGGTGGATTTGCTGCTGGACCTGGATCAGGGTTTACATCTATAACTACCCAAAGTGTATCAAAAATTTTTCATTGACTTTAAGGTTCTTATTTAATATGCTTTCACTTGGAATAAAGCTAATACAGGTATTCTTTTTTCTTGAATAAATTTACTTGGTACATTTCTCCTCTAATGAATTGCTTTTATTTTTCTGAAAGTTCCTTAGACTTGTATGGATGTTTGCAGGTCTATGCCACTGCTGCCTACCCTTAATCTTTGACTCTTTTGCTCATCAGCTGATCTGTGCTTCTCGAGGGCAAGTTATTTTACGGAAATGGATCAAGTAGGCTATCTATGCTTACAATTTTCTTACAATACACAATATATAACTGTTTTGTTTTAGGGTATTCATACCATCAGATTTTTTTTTATATAGCTTTACATTTGTTTTATGTTTGTGAACAGAGTTCTTTCCGTATGTCTGATATAACTGTGCATGTCTGGAGCAGCAGTAGTTTGGACAAAGTTTCTTGCATATAAAGGAATCTGCTGCATTAGGTGCCCCATGTGGGTAATAAAGAACTGCTCTTACGTACAGTACCAACAGTGTGTTCTAAAACATATTATGTATGTACATATGTATGTATATCTAAACTTATCTATTTATGAAACATTTCATTTTCACCTATACAACACTGCTTCAGACCCAAACGCTCCACTACCACACTATATACAAATTTCACCTAACATATTCCTAGTAGGGTCAACCAACCACACCCTCTATACTTCCCAGAGACTAGTGGCAATATACATTATCAAGGCATTCAATACTATACCTGAAATGGAGTCAGTATGAACACATCAACACTAAGCATGGGATCAATGAAATAAACAAGAATTACTCATTGACCATTGCAACCAATTCTCTCAACATCACACAATCAGCAAGGTGGTAGTCTTAATCTTCACAAAATACTGACAGTTTAACAGATTATGATTACAATAATCTAATATGTTAGGTATTGGAAGAGGGAATATTTCCATTTGGTTTGGGTATTCATCTTCGACCATTACACACCAATCTGTGGTCTCTTTTCATGCTCTATGGAATGCTGTCTCACCAGTGTAACAGAAGGCTATCTCATCCATGTGGACTTTCCATCTAAAGACATTGGCCACAAAATTACTGTCAACTTGAACAAATTCTTTAAAGAATGTTGATCCTTGAGTGTATGATGCCAATTCATAGATGCTAACATACTTACAAAAATTGATGAATAATTACAAAGAACTTGAAGAATCAAATACTTATGTTGCTAATCAAAAACCAATATGATGAAATACTTTTATGAAAGTACTTTGGATTAACTATTCTCTGTCAACTTTCAGTCATAATAAAATGTCGAATGTTGAACAGGATAGTACTAAAAGATAATGAACCCAACTATGTTATCAAAATAGCCAATATACCTATTAACATTAATAATCTTTTCATGTGCTGTTGTCTCTGAAATATAAACATATCAATATACCATTTCTCTACAGCGTGTGGTGTCTAATTTAATTTGTTATTACAGTGTTATGATAGGAAAATAAAGATGGCAAAAAGAAGATTGTAAAAAACAAGGGAATGATGGCTGCAAAGACAACTATGTAAATTAGAGATGCCGAACAAATATATATTTAACATAAAAAAGTTGAAAATGCACAATTTCAGTCATAAATTAAAGTACTGTACAGAATTTATTAAAAACCATAGGGACATACTTCTGAGAACATCATGGACCCATGAGAACTTACCCACCATGTCAGTCTTCACAAAGGAGAATTCTCTAGATTTAATCCCTTTTGGGAGAACTCCTACTCACTCTCTCCACAGCAGAAGAAATTTTGTTCTTTCATTAAAGGACAACATAGAGAAATAGGATAACAATAGCATCAGTCAGTTAGGACAATGGTATCCAGGGATGAAAATACTGGTTTATTTAGAGGTTGGGATTCCATATGAAATTCTCAAGAAACTTAATGTTGACTGTAGAGTGGCCATAAGGAAATGACATCAGCAAGATGATATATCTTTATTAAGAGAATGATATCAGTAAGTTGATACAGCCTTATGAAGAGAATGACATCAGCAGGATAATACAGCCTTATGAAGAGAATGACACAGGTAGGATACTATAGCCTTAGAAAGAGAATGACATCAGGAGGATGACAAAAGCTCATGAAAAGAATGACATTAGCAGGATAACAAAAACTCATGAAAAGAATGACATTAGCAGGATAACACAGCCTTAGGAAGAAAATGACATCAGCCAGATAATACAGCCTATGAATACAAAATCAGCAGGATAATATAACCTTATGGTGTCTCCCTCCTTAAGAGAAGCATCTACACATGAAGTAACAACCCTAGCATAAAAGATCCCTTATCCTCAAGCTGTGACTTCTACGCCAAAGACACCAATGACACACTGCCCAACTGCACTACACTTAGCCTATCAAGAAAGACATGTTCCATCACCTCCCTTATTGACCTGTGATCCCAGTTTAGGGATGTGGCTGATATCCTAGGAGCTGCAGGAGCCTCATAAAAGGGATCCTGGGGCTTCATAAATAAGTTACTAACAGGAGCCTCCCCTCAAGTATATGAGAATAACAGAAGCCTACCCTCAAGTATCTGAGTATGGCAGGAGCTTCCCCTCAAATATGTATGTCCTATATTAGTTATAAAATCTTCCTTCATACCAACAATGAATGTAAAAAAAAAACTGAAAATCAAAGCAAGAATAGAAACTTTATATTAGAATGCCTCTCTTTTTCTAAAATTGTTTTAAAGACTATGAAGATTGTCACATTATATAGATGGGTGCAAGGAAAACTGAAAGCAAGGGTCAGGAATTTATTCCTCTCAAATAGCTTCAACAATGTCTTTTTCAAGAAGATAATGATTATTCACCTGAAGAAGACTTTGGACTTGGTGAGATGATAAATTCCTGGCTCTAGCTTTCAATTTTCCTTACCTTTTGCCCATATGTCACTATAGACAACACTCAATTATCACCACAGGTACAGAAGAACTCTCAGTGATTGCCTTCATAAGTGGGTCAGAGAAAACTTTTTTTTTTTTTCGGTGCATTCCACAATGTGTCACCTATTTCTTGAGGAGCAGAAAAACTAGGCATTTTATTTATGACCTTATCAAGCTTTGTTATGTGCAAAATGGACCTCTGGTTGGCTTGATGATCAGATAGGACCTCATTGATTAAATTGATTCTTGATGACTCATGCTTAAACTTACTCCTAAATACTATAAACTATAAGAAAAAGGAAGTTCTCATACAGATGTGAACCAGAAGTGAAATAAGGGTGTGAAAATTAAAATTCTTTGACAGTCTTGATTAACCACTTACTCAAGGCCAGATAAGTCTAATTTCACTGAAATTACTGGATACAATCTTGTCAGCAAACATTTTACTTAAGATGAACAAATAACTTTTTCTTTAACATGATTGTTAGCATGTGGAATAATTTGACAATATGAACATCTTAAAGTAACACCACAGATGGGTTTAAGAAGTAGGTCACCCTCACTTCCATTTCATGCTTCATCAAAGATTATGTATGATATGCCTCCCTACTTCTATAACTTAGCTGGAGGGACTGTACTTACTGCAGAAGTTGGTTGTAATATAACCAACTGATGATCACAAGTAGAAACAAAGGGTAGAACAGAGTCTGCTTATTGCTTTAAATGGCCACAAAAAAATTTGGTGTTGTATTATGGTTGAACATTAATGCTTACGTGTGTTATTTTGTTATGAAGCACACAATTTCAACCATATTAGTATCTTTTATATAATGAAATAAGCTCTCTATTTTGAGACAAATTGTCCTTCCTTGCCTCATGAATTCAAAAGGATCTGTATATGTGAAGCACTTAACCTGGTACACCTCCACCTACAGAATCCTGAACTTATACACCTTAATCACCAATGAGATGAGCTGATACAAAATGACACTATTTGCAATAATTTAAAATCCTATGGATCTTCTTTTCTCCATGAATGTGATTATCATTCAAAGGCATACACTTTTTCTATATTACCTTCACTGCAGCTCATGCTGGTGAAGACATTTTATTCAGAAAGTCCTCCCAGGCCATCATATACTAGATTCAAGTCCTTTTGACCATGATAATGAATATAAAAGGTGAGCCATTGTAGTTTTACTGCACAAGAGTAATGGTTCTTGTACTCTTTCAAGAAGTAAATAGTTGTATGATATTACAAGATTTTTTTAGACAAAGATCACAAAACTTTTAGAACCATGAAATAAAACAGCCTAGGCAGGATCTCGATGATCCTGATAGAAAGACATAACAATCTGATGGTCCTTACTCCTGAAACCACAGGTAGTGAATAAAAGTCAGTCAATTATCATTAGGAAAAATTTACATTAAGATGATATTACACTGGCTGAAAAAATTTAAAGTTTTGGTAAATTTGTTTGTATGTTCAACTCTGAATCAGTCAAGAAAAGCAAATATTATGAGAACTGCTGACTTACATGATAATTATCTCATAATGTCTGATGGTCTCACCTAGATATATGGTAATCAATATTAAATTGATGGGGTCAGTTACATATCTGGCATTTAATACTGAATTGAAAGGGATCATTTACAAAGAAGGCATTATTTGTTTAATGGATGAGGTCATCTACATACATGGCATTTAATACTGAACTGATAAGGGTTATCTACACAGATGGCATTAATTGGTGGGTTTATCTACATATGTTGTTTAATACTGAACTGACAGGTGTCATCTACATAGATGACATTAATTGTTGATTTGATGGGGTCATGTACGTACATAGATGGCATTTAACACTGTACTGATGTGGTCAACTATGTAGATGGAGTATGATACTGAATTGATGGGTCAAATACATATATAGCATTTATAACTGTGTTAATGGGGTCAATTGCATATAAGGTGTTCAATACAGTATTGATGGGGTTAGCTACCTACATGGCATTAAATACTGGACTGATGGGATCAACTACATATATGGCACTTAATACTGGCATTCAACACAGTTTTAATGACATCAACTACAAAGAGTTTAATGCTTTTTTGGTGAAGTCGGCTACATATGAGGCATCTATTACTGCACTGATTGGGTCAACTATACATAAAGAATTTGATAGATGTGGTAAGGTCAGCTACATAAATGATATCTAATACTATCCTGACTGGGTCATCTACACACAGGGTATCAAAAACACTCTGAAGATGGAGTCATTAATGAAAATGATGAAAAAAAAGACACTCAAATGATCTTAATACACAAATACACAATCACCAAGATGACATTCTTAACATCAAACTAATGATATATATATATATATATATATATATATATATATATATATATATATATATATATATATATATATATATATTCTTTTTTTTCTTCTTTTTTCTTTTTTCCATAAAAAGGCACCAATTAGAGGCAGCAATGCCTATGTGATACTGTTGCATAAGATTTAGAAGCGAGTTAAATTTTTTAATTGACTATAGACCTGCCTCCTACAGGAAGAAAAATATGAAAGAGTTAGAGAAAAAGAGAGAAGGTAAAGAGTTCCATATTTTAACTGTGAGAGGATGGAAGCAGACATCAAATCGGTCATTCCTCGAGTTGCCAACGTTCACACAGTACCTGTGGGACGTAGTGGCCAGTCGGGTGCTGCGTGACCTAGCTAGAGGAGGAGGCACACAAGCAGCCAACTCTCGAGAGCAGAGGCCAAAGTGATATCTGTAAAAGAGAGAGAGAGAAGCAACATTGCGGCGAAGAGAAAGGGGTTCACATTGAGAAGTAAGAGAAAAGGCAGCTGATTAATAGGTGAATTTATCTTTTGATGTGATGGATGGATGTTGAAAAGGAAGCTGGAGAAAGAGCTACCCCCAAAGTGGTTAAGCAGTATCCCATACAGGGACAGACCAAACTCTGTATAGCTTGAGAAGCTGTTCTAAAGAGGTATGTATATTCTGACCTGAACAGAATCCTTTCTGCTTATGAATGGCATTTTCATTTTGAGGCAGGCTTCACTCTTGCAGTGATATGGAGTTGGTTTAAAAAAGATTAGATGGTAAATTACTGTCAGTTCAACTGATAAAGTTGAGGAGTTCTTTGGTAGAAAGGTATAAAGGAGATAGATTTCAGATGCATAAAAGTTTACCAAATTATATCTACTCCTACCAAGAGACGTTGTTCAGGTCCGAATAGGAAAGCAGAGATATGAAGTGAGTAAATTAAGGAACGTTGGCATATACAGAATGTAGACAAGTGCAGAGTGAAATTAATAAAGGAGTGCGTAAGATTATTAGGTGGAGGAAGATTATCTATAAGGAGAATGATAAAGGGTGAGAGAGGGAAATAACTATGAGGACCACTACTGTTGATTGGACAGTAAGAAGGATCTGATCTATCAATGATTATAACAATAAACCAGTTGGAGAGAAAATTAAAACTAGGTTCATACAGCAATGGGTGATAAAACTGAAGGATTGAAATTGAGAGTATAGTTGTATGCTAAATCCTATGAAGGGTCATATATAAGAATTAGAAAAGTCCTCAAGGGAATAGGATCAGATAAACCATATGAAATGATGTCACATTTGGTCTCCCTGTGCAGATGCTGGTAGCCACACAGAAGGCTGAAGTTTGAGGTCTTTCACAAAAAAGTGAGAAAAATTCAAAGGTTTAAGGAACCAGAATTCAATGCAAGAGGATGAAAGACAGAGAGGCAGATTATTCTCCCTTCTTTGAAGTGGGCTGCACCTGTGTATATATTTAGGAGGGAAGAAAAGTGCTGGTCTTGAGATGGTGAAATAGGCAAGCAAACACAGACACTAGCTTGGATGTACACACCTTTAGGGTATGGGTATTGATACCATGTAATCCATATGGATTACTCCTCTCCAGCTAAAGGAAACTGATATGAAAAAAAGGAAGCATGAAAATGTAAGTAGAACTTAAACCTTAAAGAGGAGGTATGGTAAAATTGTTCCAAAGTAGAATGAGAGAATGAGAGGAAAAGAGATAACTGAAGGGTGTAGTTTTATCTGTACTAACAAGATAACATAAGATAAGGAGAGGGAAATTCACAAAAGTTTTTAAAGATATATGAAGCCAAGGATCAACAAGATTTATCAGCTGCATCTGAAGAAAGGTCAGTTCACCTTCATGAAAGAGTGTTTGACCTCACGGAGAGGATCTGTAAAGGTTCCCAGCGGAAGCAAAGGCTTAGTGAGTCACGTGTAGGAGAATGTTTCCAACCTCAAAATCCCAGGTGCCTTGCCTATAAGGTATCAAAAGAAGATAATACTAAGAATGAGACCATCTTAGAATACAAAGTGATGCATGCCAATATATCCACAACAATAACCTTTGTTAAACAACCAGACACAGATCTTTCACAGAGGAAGAGCAGAAGTCATCCCAAAGAAAGTTGGTAAACAGTAATCTTGTCATCAAGTCCATCAAAATTTTACTAAGTGTCTTAGTTGGTGTTTGGGATAGGATTATGAGAAGAGAAACTGTTATTGTGTGGTGATAGCAAAGGTCACAGGTAGCAAATAAAATTTATGTGTATTAGACATTTCATCCTGGAGATTGAAAACACAAGTAAAATTTCAAGAAAGCTGTTCCAGATTGATGAGAGAGAGAGAAAAAGTAGGACTTACTGCTCCATTATCAGTTAGGGAAAAATTTGCTAACCTCTCTTTCACTCATGTTCATTAAATCACCTACACCAGAGGTTCATAACAACACTGTGGTAGGAAGTGAATAGCTGAAAAGAATGATGCAGAACTGAAGGAGTAGAATTGAAATAATAGGTGGAGCAATTTAAAACAGTACACAAAAAAATTTTGAGCCAACTGGCTCCATAGGTAGGAATTCAAGATACATAAGATGTCCAACAGGCTCACTAATGTTATAAACAACATGCATTACCTTTGAAAAGGATAGGATAATATGGATTATTTACATATAAGAAAAGGTTTATCATACTTTTCTTTAGGGGGATGAAAGTTGGAAAATCGGTAGGTAAATGAAATTCCAAATAGGAAAAAACAAAATAGAATAAGGGCAAAAGAACTTTGGTAAAGTGAAAAGAGAAAGAGGCAGGTCTTGTGAAACCTTTAGAGATATGGGTGGAGCCAATATTCTTCTTGTTTGAGTCCATCCACCCACCCACTGGCAGCAGTCATAACTAAACCTGAAGACCCTCACTGCCAGGCACTGAACCAGATTACCTGAAACTTTCATGACAATAAAAAAAGTCATGTGGGGAGAGATGAAAAACATAACATGATGGGTTGTACACACATTTCTTTTTTACATACATACTCGCCATTTCCTGCATTAGCAAGGTAGTGATGAAGAACAGATGAGTTAGCCATAGAGGAGAAAGTTCCTCACTTGGCCCCCCCTTTCTCTTCTTTCTTTTGGAGAAGCAAAACTTGGGGGAGGATTTCCAGCCCCCAACCCTTTAATTTGCCTTCTATGACACACAGGGAATATGTGGAAAGTATTCTTTCTCCCCTATCCCCAGGAATCACACACACACACACATATATTATCTTATCTATTTATCATACTTGATCACTGTTTCCTGCATTAGCGAGGTAGCACCAGGAAACAAAGAATGGCCCATCCACTCATATACACATATATTCATAAACTCCTGTACATGCACATATACAAATAATATACATATGTATATCAACATATACACATATACATACATATACATACTCATGCAGAGACATATACATTTATACACATGTACATATTCATACCTGCTTGACTTCATCCATTCTTGGTGCTACTCCACCCCACAGGTAACAGCTTTGCAACCTCTGCTTCAGCGAGGTAGCGCCAGGAAAACAGACTAAAAAAAGGCCACATTCACTCACACTTAGTCTCTAGCTGTCATGTGTAATGCAGCGAAATCACAGCTCCCTATCCACATCCAAGCCCCACATACCTTTCCATAGTTTACCCCAGATGTTTCACATGCCCTGTTTCAGTCCACTGACAGCATGTTGATCCTGGTAACACAATTCACTCTATTCCATGCATGCCTCTTATCCTCCTGTATGTTCAGGCCCTGATCGTTCGAAATCTTTTTCATGGCATCCTTCCACCTCCAATTTGGTCTCCTGCTTCTTGTTCCCTCCACCTCTGACACATATATCCTCTTTGCCAATTTTTCCTCACTCATTCTCTCCATATGTCCAAACCATTTCAACACACCCTCTGCTGCTCTCTCAACCACACTCTTTTTATTTCCACACATTTCTTTTACCCTTTCATTAATTACTCAATCAAACCACCTCACAACACATATTGTCCTCAAATATTTCATTTCCAAAACGTCCACCCTCCTCCATGCCTCGAAACCATATAACATTGTTGGAACTACTATTCCTTCAAACATACTCATTTTTGCTCTGAGATAATGTTCTCTCCTTCCACACATTTTTCATCACTTCCAGAACCCCACCCTCCCCCACCTTTTGACTCACTTCCACTTCCATGGTTCCATCCACTGTTAAGTCCACTCCCAGATATCTAAAACACTTCACTTTCTCCAATTTTTCTTCATTCAAACTTACACCCCAGTTAACTTGTCGCTCAACTCTACTAAACTAATAACCTTGCTCTGTGAAGATATTCACATTTACTCTCTCCTTTCACACACTTTTCCAAACTCAGTCACCAACTTTGCAGTTTCTCACTTGAATCAGCCACCAGAGATATATCATCGGCGAACAACTGACTCACTTATATAGTGTGAAAAGGGATGATTAATTAATGAAGGGATGGGGAAGACGTGTGGTTGAAAGAGCAGAAGAGGGTGTGCTGAAATGGTATGGGCATATTTGAGAGAATGAATGAGGAAAGGTTGACAAAGAGGGTATCTGTACCAGAAGTGGAGGGAACAAGGAGAACATTAAGACCAAATAGATGAAGGATGGAGTGGAAAATATTTTGAGCGATCAGGGGCCTGAACATTCAGGGGGGTGAAAGGCGCGCTTGGATAGAATAGATTGGAATGATGTGGCATGCGGAAGTCGACATGATTCCGGGCATGTGAAGCGTCCAGAGAGAATCATGAAAAGATCCGTGAGTCCTGGTTGTGGATTGAGAGCGGTTGTTGCGGTGCATTACCCAAGGCAGTTAGAGAATGGATTTGAGCAGATGTTGGCTTTTCTGGTCTGTTCCTGGTGCTACCTTGCTAACACAGAAAACAGCAATCATGTATGATATATATATATATATATATATATATATATATATATATATATATATATATATATATATATATATATATATGTGTGTGTGTGTGTGTGTGTGTGTGTGTGTTTGTGTGTGTGTGTGTGTTTTGCTGTTTCCCAAATAGCCAGGAACAACTGAAGAACGGTTTCATTTGCTCTTTTAAACTCTAACATGGATAATGCACAGAAACCAAAGGCTCCATTTAAAGCCAAACCCCATAGGCCTTTTTTTGTGCCATGGATCAGCCCTCCGACAGCATGTCACTCCTGTATCCAAACCATTTCAAAACACCCTCTTCTGCTCTCTCAACCACGCTCTTTTTATTTCCACACATCTCTCTTACCCTTACGTTACTTACTCGATCAAACCACCTCACACCACACATTGTCCTCAAACATCTCATTTCCAGCACATCCATCCTCCTGCGCACATCTCTATCCATAGCCCACGCCTCGCAACCATACAGCATTGTTGGAACCACTATTCCCTCAAACATACCCATTTTTGCTTTCCGAGATAATGTTCTCGACTTCCACACATTTTTCAAGGCTCCCAAAATTTTCGCCCCCTCCCCCACCCTATGATCCACTTCCGCTTCCATGGTTCCATCCGCTGACAGATCCACTCCCAGATATCTAAAACACTTCACTTCCTCCAGTTTTTCTCCATTCAAACTCACCATATCACTCCAAATTGTTCAATTCCAGACACCACTCACTCCCTCCTGCATGTTCAGGCCTCGATCTCTCAAAACATTTAACCCCATACTTCCGTCTCTCGGCCTCTCCCTTTCCCTTGTTCCCTTCACTTCTGACATGAACAGTCGCCTAGTTAGCCTCTCCTCGCTCATCCCGTCCATATATCCAAACCATTTCAGCAAACCTAATTCAGTTCTCACTTTACTGCTACACAATTCTCTTACCGTATCATTTCTTACTTGAACAACTATGCTGACACCACATAATATCCTTAAGCATACAATTTTCAACAAATCCACCCTCTTCCGTACTTTTTTCTTTTTATCTAGGCCTATGCCATCCTTGTAACAACGTGGGGACTACTGTGCCAACAAACATGTTTAACTATGCCCTCACAGACATTGACTTCTCTTTCATAACAACCCTCAATGCACCCAGGACCTTAGCCCCCTCACCCACCCTATGGCTTACTTCAGGTCCCATGGGTCCTATCCACTGCTATCTTCTCTCTCAGGTGTCTAGAACAATCCACTTTCTCCATGGTTCTTTCCATTCAGACTTACCTGTCAAACCAAACTCACTGTCTTTCCTGCTAAGCTCAACCTTTTACTTTCATTACGTTTCAACTTTCTCCTACATATTCTCTTAAGCTCAGACTGCAGCTTCTTCAGTTTCTTACTCGAGTCTGCCATCAAAGCTGTGTCATTAGCAAACAGAAACCGAATCTCCTCCCAGCTACCCACGCCCACAAAAGACTACAGATCTGCCCGTTTCTCCAAAACCTTTGCATTTACCACCCTCACCACCCCATCCATAACCAGATTAGATTACCATGATGACATCACACACCTTTGTCTATGATCCCTTCACCTGAAACCACTCATCCTCCTCTCACACCCAGACACAGGCACTGCTCTCAATAAAAAATCCTCATTACTTCTCGTAACTTTCCTCCCATGTATATTCTCAGCATCTTCCACAAAGCAGTTTGATTAACCTTATACGTTTTCTCCATATCCATAAATTCCAAAGACAAGTCCTTTTCTAAGTATTTTTCACACATTCTTCAAAGCAAACATCTGATCCACACATCCTTTACTACCCTTGAAGCCACACTGTTCTTCGCCTGTCTGCTGCTCTGTGCATCCCACCATCCCTTCTATCACCACTCTCCAATACTGCTTGCCAGGACCACTCAACACATACATAACCCTCTAATTTGAAGATTCACTTTTGTGCCTCATTCGTTTACACAGTGGTACTATACAATCATTCCCCCAATCCTCAGGCACCTCACTCTAAGCCATACATACACTAAGAATCCAAACTAACCAATCCACAACACTACCATCCCATTTCTTGATAAAGTCAACTGCAATCCCATTCATTCCAGACAATTTGCCATACATCTTACGCGAGGATTTCACCACTCCACCAAGTCGCCATGACTTGCTCACTTTGCATACCTCCATATCCAAAGCACTCATGGGGTAAACCATGGAAAGCTGTGTAGGTATGTATATTTGCGTGTGTGGACGTATGTATATACATGTGTATGGGGTGGGTTGGGCCATTTCTTTCGTCTGTTTCCTTGCGCTACCTCGCAAACGCGGGAGACAGCGACAAAGCAAAAAAAAAGAAAAAAAAAAAAAATATATATATATATATATATATATATATATATATATATATATATATATATAAATCATTTGCTTTTGCTCATAAAAACCCAGGAAAGAACACACACACACACACACACACACACACACACACACACACACAGATATAAAGCCTGCCAATGAAGTTGGCGCGATGAAGTTGCAGCACAAGCATCAAGGATGAATATGAAATAAAACCATGGAAACTGTATATTCACCAACGACTAGTGCTTTATTAGTTTCCCTTTCCTTTTTTATACACTCCATGAAGTGACCAGGAACCGAATCAGCAAAGTTCTGAAGCCATTTAGGGTCCATCTTTGCCTAAACTTCATGAATAGCCGCCTCCAGCTTAGGCAGCGATGAAGTAGCCTTGTCACACAAGTTCATTCTCGTAAGCGCCCACAGTTTTCTGCTGGAATCAGATCTGGTGAATTCCCAGGCCAGTCACTGGAAAACTACACTGCACAGTCCTTAAGCCAATCGGTGACTAGTTTAGCAGTTTTGCTGGTATCCCATCCTACAAGGTCAATTTGGCCTTTCACTTTTTGAGCGAATCTGGAAGATTATCATACAGTAACTCGAGGTAACTATGTTTGTTTATAATGTCATTCTCTGGCAACACTGCAAGGTCCCGCAACACCATAAGAACCGAAACAATCCCATGAGTGAGGCAGGGAACTTTACAGTGTTTGCAATGTACCTTGGGGTCAATTGGATCACACATCCGCCACCTGTCACAGAAAAGGTGGGCTCATCACTCCAGAAGACACTTCTGAACTTAGCTGTATCCTACAGTACGTATCTCTAGCCAAAAATATGACTTTTGTCTTCTGGTGCCTAAGGATTATGAGCGGTTTTGGATGCAGCCTGCAGCTCTGGTACCGACGGTCCTCGTGGAAGTGGCGCTGCGCTGCCCTTAACCAACACATCACCAAGCAGTCTAGGATTTTTCTTTCTTTCACCTCTTTTGCAGTCTAAGCGTGGATTTGCATCCACTTGTCGTTTAAGAACATTCGGAGTAAGCAGAGAGGTTGTTCTGTCCCTCCCAGGGCATTCTACACCAATTGGTAGAGTAAGCAGAGAGGTTGTTCTGTCCCTCCCAGGGCATTTTACACCAATGGGTGCAGCGATGCCACCGCTATCGTTAAAAGTCTTCTACCATCGTTACGCTGATCTCAAGCTTACACTGGTAATATTAGAAATTTCCTTACGTGGCTTATTTCCTTTCTAAAGTGCAACTGCAGATGCTACTTTAGTCTCTTGTAAGGTGAATATTTTTAACCACAGTAGGTGGTAGAGGTACGACAAGGAAAAAAGAAATATCCAGGGCATTAGTTGGGAACACAAATTAACACTGCCACCTCCTACTACAGCTAAACTGCTATTGAGGCGGGCTCATGTAGTATGTGGAAACGTCATGTAGTTGCCACTGCTTGCAAGGGGGCGCCAACTTCACTGACGGCCACCAACACTACACAAGGTGGCGTAAAGTTAGTTTTTTTTTTTTTTTTTTTTTTTTTTGCCGCGGGTCCACTCGCGCCTACTTCAATGGCGTCTGTCCATGCTTCTCTGTTTTGCCTTTATTTCTAAAAACCGAAACTGTACTGTCATCTCTGAAATGTACTTTGGTACGGAGGGATGACACTTTCCATTCTTTTCAGTTACTGTTTTATTCTTTGACACGCAATATCTCGAAAGTCTTGGTGTGTTCCCTCAGCTACCATTTCCTAAAGCAGGTAAAACAACAGTTTTCTTTCTAATCACCAATGTGACTTTCACATGCATTCCCCCATGCATCACTTCAGCAGAGAGTCTTCGAAACATTTCTTCCTCCTTTGTAAATGTAACCTTTGACATAAACAGTCTCCCACGTTACGTAGGCAACAAAGAATGCATATTCAAAGTACAAGAAATTATTGTCTTTACTACACTTAATCATGATCGGAATGTGTAGAACTGCACATCTTTCTCAGGTAAATGTACGAGTATCAATATTCAAGTGAAAGGTAATAAGTATATTTGCAAGAACCTCCCTCCCCCCCTTCCTCTTAAGTAGAGTGTGCCTTTTTTTTAATCTTTGTCATTACTAGTATTATTGACCCTACGAGACAACATGGGTCAGATCATGTTACAACACTGGTTAGTGGCAGAATATCTACACTGGTCAGGATCATGTTACAACAGTGGTCAGTAACAAGATGCTACACTGGTCAGGATTATGTTACAACAGTGGTCAGTAACAGGATGCTACACTGGTCAGGATTACGTTACAATAGTGGTCAGTAACAGGATTCTACACTGGTCAGGATCACGTTACAACAGTCAGTAACAGGATGCTACACTGGTCAGGATTATGTTACAACAGTGGTCAGTAACAGGATGCTACACTGGTCAGGATTATGTTACAACAGTGGTCAGTAACAGGATGCTACACTGGTCAGGATCACGTTACAACAGTGGTCAGTAACAGGATGCTACACTGGTCAGGATTATGTTACAACAGTGGTCAGTAACAGGATGCTACACTGGTCAGGATCACGTTACAACAGTAGTCAGTAACAGGATGCTACTCTGGTCAGGATTATGTTACAACAGTGGTCAGTAATAGGATGCTACACTGGTCAGGATCACGTTACAAAGCATGGTACTATAGTAATCAAAGAACATGATGCAAGAATAGTCAGGTGCATAACACTATGATATTACAATGGCCTTTTAGGGTTTTGACGAAGCAATGGTCAGGAAAAGGATGGGGGTTTAAGAATTCGAACAAAATTAAAAGGACGATTAAAAAAAAACTACGAATCGTAAACCACAATTCCAGGTACTCCATCTTGAGTGGGTGGCCGAGGGCACAAAATCCATGCCTAGTTTAACCCAAGACACAGGTTTGGTCTCAAGCCTAGGATACATTAAACAAGGTATTTCTGTTTTAAAACTTCGGATAAAATAGGTCAGGCTGGGTGAGGTTATAGTCACCACTACCATGCTTTCAGAGCTAAATGAGGAGTCAGGGAGAGAGAGAACAATAAACCTTAAATGTACTTCACAATAATCTCGTCTCCCCACAGAGGCCGAACGATGTTCACTGATAGGACGTAGTTATCATCCCAGCTCTTAATGAGACTAAGAGCGTCAGCGATAAGTTGGTTGACTGTGAGCAGCTGGAAGGTGGAGGGGAATGGTAGCATACAGCAGGTATAAAGGTGGAGGGGAGTGAGTTAAAGCTTATCCAAGCGGGGGATATGAATGCGTGTGAAGACGTACTGAAGCTGATGCATGCAGGCCAATAAAAACCTGCCCATGTATCTTTAACCTTATGAGGTATTCCTCGTACACGCAAGGGATATGACTAGGCCACACAAAATGAGGTACTCTGAGTAAAATGCTTGCAAGCCACTGAAAAGCTACGTATCTAATGCCCCCAAGTCTATCAAAAATGCTTATAGCAACACGAGTGATGGGAACTCACGAGGCGGGAAACGCAAGCGTCCGGAAAAATGATCAAGCAAGGAGTATTAAGAAGCAGGCTGAGGAAAACCACTCCCTGCGTTATACACCCAACACTCACAGCTGCCTTGTGTGAGGAGGGGCGGGCGGGGTTAGGAACTTGCATATCCTCTTCGTGCAGCCTCCTTTTCGCACGTACCAGGGCAAGGGTCGAACATACGTCATGTATACTTATGGGAGCAAATATGGAAATTTGTCATGCTAATCAGGCGGATGTGTGGGGGAGTTACACACACACACACACACACACACACACACACACACACACCTGCCACATGTATTGGTGACATACACACGTATCATTCACAATCGTTGCCACATTAGCCTGCCATGTACACTACGGGTCACACACCTACAACGGATGCAAGCGATCGCACAACGAGTGTAATCTATCATGCTAAAGATGTAAACAATAATAAAACTGATGTACAAAATCTTAAACCATATGTAAACAATCATAAATCGGATGAAAATAAATGCATCTGATGTAAACAGTCATCCAATGGATGTACAGTCAGAAACGGATGAAAGAAATCATACTGCGGATGTAAACAATCATACACTAGATGTAAGGAACTATACAACAGATCTAAACAGTGGTTCAACTGGTGTAAACAATCACACAGCGGCTGTAAACACTCATGCGACTACCACTGGTGTATAGAATCACACAGACTTCTACGAGTCAGGTGAATCAAGACACCACAGTCCACGGCTAGAAATCACTATAGACCCGTGGATGTGATCTGGTCAGGTGAAGTAACCAGACAGAGAGGTCACCACCTTGGGTTCTCCTCCTTGGGAAGTAGACACCAACACATATATACCTTGTGGTCAACATGAGGCTTGAACACACAACCGAGTCAAACCAGAGACTCAAGAAAAACAAAGAACAAAATAAAAAAACAAACAAAAGAATAGCTATATCGTATTCCCATTCATTGATTATAACTTGACTAGAAACGTCGTAGTTATAACCGAGGCTAACATGAGAGGTTTTAGCTGAAGACTTTCACAAAAGATTAAAGGTATGAGAGTACAGCTAGCCAACCAGTCAGCTAGCTAGCAAGCAAGGAAGGATGTTAATCCGAATTTTTTTTTTAGGCTACGATGGAAGCAGTCCTGGCAATTTTCATACTCACCTTCCGTACATTAAAGATTAGGACATTGCAGGGACTGGTTTATTACTGTACTCTCAAGCTTACACCCAGCACGGAAAGGCACTCACGAGTGACACTACAGGCATCACAGGGGAGGCAGAAACATGACACACAACTGCGTGGGAGATTTAGCACAAGCGGGGGACGAGCACTGAGGGGGTTCATATTTTTTTTTTTTTTTAAGAGAGGAGGAGGAGGAAGAGCAAGCTTAGTGAGCAGTGGTGGCTATGGGCTGGAGGAGCAGGGGAGGAGTGGGTAGCGTCACGTACATCTGTAACCCGGCGCGACCATCGGGGCCTGAGGCCAGCATCATGGAAGGGGCCATGAGGCGGACCAGCATGGAGTTCGGCCTTGACGTCAAGCGGCCAGATGTAGCAGGTCGTGGCGACCAGAGTCGGTGGGGAGCGGGGCAAGCAGACACACCAAGAATTCAGCCGTTAGTTGGTGGGTGGAGGGAAAAGAGAACATTAGAAGAGCCCATTAGTGATGGAGAGGGGGGAGCTGTGCGCACTCCAACAGCGCCTGGTGGAGGAGGAGCCGCTGCATTAAAGTCAAAAGCACTCCAACAGCGCCTGCTGGAGCTGCGTCAGGTGAAGCAGTGTAAGCCGAGACACTATTCTTGGGCAAAAAAAAAATAAAAAGTATAAGAGGCTAAAGGGGCAAACAATTCTGGCAAAAAAGCAAAAAATGATATTCAGCACAAACATTCAAAACTATCTATAAACTGTTGCGTGGAGGGTCAGCTGATAGTCGGTGAGACATTGGTCGAAATATGGACGTTGGGGAAGTGAATTAACAGTCGAACATGGTGACTGAAGGGAATGGTTGGCAGGAACATCTGTAAACTATCTGAACTCTCCAACTGTAACCAAAGGGGAGTTGTCTCTAATATCATAGAAAGATACTAACTAGGCTTCACTAAGATGTCGATACTAGAAATTTCAAGAAGCAAATGAATTACTTATACATTAAAAAAATAAAAAAACTATGCTTTACTAACATTTCGATATTTTGGAAATTTCAAGAAGCAAATTAATTACTTATACAAAAGAATAATAAAAATGGTATTAGTAAAAAAAGAAAGCAAAATGATTCCGAAAACATATTCTGCAAATAATAATCGATCAATACATGATTAACTCACTGAAACAAGAGTAATCATAATCAATATATGATTAGCTCACTGAAACAAGAGTAATCATAATCAATATATGATTAGCTCACTGAAACAAGAGTAATCATAATTTTCTTTTTCTTTAATGGGTCTTCAAAGCTATCAGCAGGAAGCAACAGCTTACGCTCACACACACACACACCCGCCCACCAGCTCACCTCTTCTTCTGTGAGGGCTGGACGGCGTTAGCCAGTAGAGTCTTGTACTGCTCCGACCGCAGAAACCTAGGGTAGCAGTCCTTCTTCAGGAGCAGGATGTACACATGCTCTGAGGCCAAGTCGTACGTGTAACGTGTTGGATTTTTCATCTGCAGCTGCGTCTTCTCCATCGTTTTGCCATCGATGTTGATCTCACAGGGCGCCCCCGGCTTGAGAAACTCCCTGTAAGGCACACACCCTCTCAGTTAGCACATCAAGGCGTTAGACCAGACATTGCACGACATATATACACAAGTATCAAAGCGTTAAGCGCTTTCGTATAATTCATTGACAGGACTGAATGCAGATAAAGAGAACCAGAATACAATACACCAGATGTCATTCGTTTTCTTTATCTTTGAGAAGAAACGAGTTATAAGTGGCGTTTTTCTAACCAATCTAGCAGGGCAAAGTGGCTAGAGTCTCTCTTGGCTGCACAGCACACAGCGCCGAGGGTTCGACGCCTTCCCAACACCTACGTCCCTGAAACCCCCCCCCCCCCCCCAGTCATTGCCTAGCATCCCTGAAAACCCCCAGCAACCCCAGCCTAGTCCTCAACACCATAACAGAGTTTAATTACTCACTCGTAGATGCTCTGGACCTTATCCGTCATGTTGGCTGCGGGACCACGTCTCAGGTCGTTCACGGCCTGCCAGAAGCGAATGTTTTCGTGGCAGTACTCCTTCCTCAGGTAGGATGTGAACTCCGCCACACCTGCAGGCACGGAGTCACACACACATATATATATATATATACACACGCACCCACACCTCACGCATCCCCTCCCCTCTTGGGTATACTCATAATTCTATGGTCAATAGACTTTATATAAAGGTATCATAGGGTATTGAGAATGGGGGGCTTATTGCTATACCATCCAGAAGGCGTCACGTCCTCAGCATGAGATAGGGTCTGTCTGGCCTACTCACGATTGCAAACCTATTCTTCCCTGGTCACTGTGGTCACTTGAGGACTAACTACTATCCCTTCTCTACACAGAGACCCAACTATACCCTGTAGAAATATGCATCTTGTATCTGCTGTACGACATGGGTATTAAGACTATCAGGAGAGGAGAGAAAGTGTGTTAGAAGCATAACAATCAAACGCCAGACGTTGATTAGGTCATGAATGTAAATTCTGGTAGACATTATACATAACCACCTGTCTAATATACCAGTGAAAGATTTGGTTCACTAGACTATACTGATGGAGTGCTGTTCATGGCCTCCCAGTCATACTACACAGAGATGGAACCATCAGATGAGACATTCACTGGCAGCAGAAAGAAATATTATGTACATTTAAAACAATATTCATTTTATACTATCATGACTGTTATTACTTTGAAGTTTTCTGTATATACGACAGATAAAGCAGTTTGAGAGGATTGTGTCTAAATTCAGATGTGTTATGGCGAAAAGACATTTGACTCGCTCCAAGAGACCAAGTCAGGTCGTCAGCAGAATCCAGCGATCACAGCTGAGGTCGGAGATTCAGGCACAACTCTGGAGTAACTAAACAGAGCCAAGAACCCTCCTGCAGGAGGAGAGTGACCGGAGGCGGCACCTTACCCATAACATCATTGATGAGCTCCTCCATGGAGATGGCCCAACGTCGTACACGCTTCTCTGTCGGTACATCCACTCTGCAAAGGACGCTTGTGTTAGCAGCAGGCGGTGATTCAGACAATACAGGCAGCGCTCCTTCGTCAGGAGCGGCCCTGTTCTGTTCTGTTCTGTGTGTGTGTTTTTCCCTTGACAATCACATCGGTTGTGGGAGGGAAGGGGAGGAGAAGATGCATGAATAGCATGTGTCTGTATGTGACAGGGAAACTTTATTTCTCTGCCACAATACACGTCATGGCCATGCAATACACAGAGGTTGATACCAAGAGAGTGTTTGCAGTGTGTGTGTGTACCGTGGGAAATGTGGATCCAGTTGGCACGGGTGAAGAAAAGAACATTTATAGATTTCTAATCCCTTATAACTCATCATGGTTATGACAGATTCAGTACAAGGTGTGCAAACGACCCTCTAAGCAGGTTCTTTCTTTCCCTTTCATGTAATCCAGTCTTTCAGCATCATGGAAAATAGCATTATAAACAACCCCTTCATACATATATCATCATTCTTCCCCATCATGTAATGTTATCATTCCTTCCCCATCATGTAATCATTCCTTCCACATCATGTACTGTTATCATTCTTCCCCATCACATACTGATATCATTTCTCCCCATCATATGTTATTCTCTTTTCTCCCCATCATATATCTCATCCTCTCCCCACAAGGCTCCGGCTGGCTACCATCATCACCAAATCAACCATACAAGAACACTGAATAATCCTACATTTTTCATAGTGGTAGGGTAAGTTAGGGGTCGTTCGGTGGCCCGACTTACATCGGGTCGTTGAGCGTCCAGTAGGTGTGGTCGTCGGAGAGCCAGGGGTTTGAGGGCTGGGGGCACGTCAGAAGGGGGTCGTACTCGTAGTAGGTCTCCGAGTGGGTCAAGAGGCTCTCGGCCGCCTGGGACACCTTCTGACGGGTGCGATCCACTGCTGACGCCAGGAAGTCATTCTGTCCAGCGTGAGAGAGAGAGAGAGAAGCTGGTGTTAATGGTTGGAGGTCCTCAGGTGCCAGACCCTTATAAGATGCCAGGTCCTCAAGAGTCTGGCTCTCTCACCTAGAGTATGTTAGCAAACAAGGAGACTTTAGAAGTACCTCTTGAGAAAAGGAATTTGACAAAACTGGTATTGCTGGATTGATCCTGCGAATGGGTGATGGCAAAACTAAGAACATTAGATAAAAGACGTAAATGAATTCAACAGTGAACAGTTCTTCAAAAGTTGCAAAGTTAGAGTGAGCATATTTCATAACAATAAACTAAGCAAGAAACTTGTTAAATGCAAAGAAGTACTTCTGTAGTATCAGAGTAATGGGTGACTGGCATACGTCAAGTGATGAAATTGCAAATCCTGACAGTATACACAAGTTTAGAAAGTTTATCAAACAGCACAAAAAGTTCTAGTTATGGAGACCTTACGAGTGCAAAACTCCCTCCTCGTACAGTACAAATAGGCCATTAAACACAGAAATCAGACTCCTTCAAGACTCCATTAACAACGTCTCAAGTCAACCGACACTTACATCTTTTTTGAGATCGTCCAGAGTTTTCTTTCGAACTCTGTTGGCCATGTTGGTCTTGTCCGGGACTGGCGCGGTCTCCAGGCAGTTGGTAAAGCCTGGGGGAGGTCGGTAGACGCGCCAGTACGCCCTCTCCTGCGAGTCCGTTACGATCTTATCGCCCTTTTTACGATCCTTGGCTAACTTCACCTGCGGGAGGAGGGACGACACGCCCCTTAGCACACAGCATAGATAAAGACTCGGTCTGTTGCATTCTATATGTATACATTAAAGGTCCTGGGGTGTTGCCAGACTCCGCTGTGTGTGGTTACACTGTGAATAGGAAAAGTCGCCTTCAGCGAGGCTTTGTATCCCAGAGGACGAAAATGAGTTAATTCTCGCCGAGGAACTTTTAAGACCACCATTTCCCTACTCCTCACTGGTGTGCGGCCCTGAAGCTATGGGAGCCCTATAAGAGGTATGCTGGGTGTGTATAATTGGTTAATTATTTAATGTACTGTATGGATAGTGGCTTAATGGCCCTCAGCTATTGAAGTTGGTGGCCACTGGGTCTAGCAACATGGATGACTGTGTGGTGCTGGATGGCTCTGTGGTGCACGTTATGGTTGTTCTGCTGGCGTGCTACACACTCAGGCTAGGGCAGTGTATCTACTGTGGTTGGGAGGGTATCAAGTGCTATCTACTGTGGTTGGGTTGGTATCAAGTGGTATCTACTGTGGTTGGGTTGGTATCAAGTGGTATCTACTGTGGTTGGGATGGTATCAAGTGGCATCTACTGTGGTTGGGTTGGTATCAAGTGGTATCTACTGTGGTTGGGTTGGTATCAAGTGGTATCTACTGTGGTTGGGTTGGTATCAAGTGGTATCTACTGTGGTTGGGTTGGTATCAAGTGGTATCTACTGTGGTTGGGTAGGTATCAAGTGGTATCTACTGTGGTTGGGTTGGTATCAAGTAGTGTCTACTGTGGTTGGGTTGGTGTTAAATACTACATGCCAGACTAGACACAATCTTTTCCAGATCCTCTTATATTTCCCCTTTTTGGTCACTCAAAGTCCACATTCAGCCATAAAATAGCCCGAATAGTCCACTCCGATACCTTCCCTAAGTACTATCCATACTCACACCATCTCAAAACTATCCCATTAGGTGTTCGATATCCAGATTTACTATTCCATAAAGACCCATACCTACTTCCCCCTTCTGTGATTCATGACTCCACCATGTCACTGATAGCCCCCGTCCATCCTACCACACCCCTTGTGCTCCACATGAACGTCTCGTCTACAGCCCAGGGATTAACCTGAAGCAGTGGTCGCCGCCCTTCTGTCTACGCCGCCCCTGACAGTGTCATCCGCCCTCCCCTTCGCCTCTCATCTGTCCGTACCCCTTCAGCAGCGGCCGTCGCTCACCTGTTCCTCCGCCTGCATGGTGATGAAATCCCACTTGTGAGAGAGCGCCTTCTTGAGTCTGTTGTAAGCTTCCAGCTCATAGTCCTCGAGTCCATGTTTCTGCTTGTTCCTGGAAAGCCGCTTGGTCAGGTAGATGGCGTAGTCGGTGGTGTCGGCGCTGTGGTTCTGGGAGGGCCAATAGTAAGGCGTCTGTGGAAAGAACATGGGATCAGGGAGTGATGCACCGCTTGAGTGAGCAGTTCTTTTAAAATGTCCCTGACCTGGAGTTCTACAAAGTAGGACCATATGTTGTATTTGATGATTGTGAGGGTGGAATTTGGGTATCGGTGCCTGAACATTCAAGGGGAGGTGAGAAGTGTGCTGTGGATAGAATGAATTGGATCGATATGGTATATGGCGAGCGACGAGCTATGAATAAGCTGAACCAGGGCGTATGACTAAGTCACACCATAGAATAGTTTGCTGGGCTTAGCTGTAGATGGTAGGGTCTGATTTAGTACATCATACATGGCAACTAAATTTTGTATAGCTGGAAATGTGGCCGGTCTAAAAAAAATCGTCTAATTGCCAGGCAATTTTCCTTTGTGGATGCAACCCTAATGTCTTACAATTTTACTGCTATGAACAGACCTGTGACGTATAGAAAGTCTTTGCATACGTGTTATTTAGCATCTTGTTAAAGTATATAACTCACCATAAGGCTTCAGCGATGCTGATTCATATCAATTTCTTTTCCTCTCTTTTTCCGCTGAGCGGCGACCTCCGGCAACTCACCCGTCCATCACCCACACCCCCAACAGCGAACGGCCGTAACGAGCGGAGACCGCTAGACAGATTTATATAACGTCGCTACGTCAGCTCCAGGAGTCATTCTAATATTTTCAGGCCTCAAGTTAATGAGTTAGAAACGGCGGGAAATACACTAGAGGAGTCAGTGAGGTAAAATAAGGCTGATATTAATGAAGTAATATCCTCTCACACTGAGGGAAATGTCTCGCAAATGTAGCGACGCGAAGTCCGGGTCACTTGCAGCAAAGTTAAACGTCAGAATTTAATGTAAAACAACTCTGGGTTGTCTAATTATGGAACGAAATATAGAAGCGAATTTTGCCACTTCTATGGCTGGAGGTGTGATGAGAATTTGTCCTTCCAGCTTAGTAAAAGGAAGTTTAAGAAATCTATGGATGTGTGTAATCCATCTTGGTCGGCAAAGGGAAGGGATACGTAGCCTATAACATATACTGGTAACACTGAAATCCGTTAACTCGCTAAAACATAAATGGCGACACATTCATCATTACATAAATGCCCCAGAATCCATTTCTAAGGGTGAGTCCTGGCGCTATCAAGGGCTTCCGTTCCTTTGGCTCCTGCGGACCAAAGGCTGCGCTACCTCCAGTGGCAGGAAAGTGATGGATTCCTTTCAAGAGAGAGGGTCTTTCACGATGCTGGGCTCTCTTTCGTCAACTGACGAAGACACAAAGGTGTCTTCTCACTCGCTGTGTAACCTCGAGGAGGAAGGGAGGAAAGAGTCCGGTAACACCTATATATGTATATATGAATATAGTATACAGAGACTCTCCATACATCCTTTTACCTTGTTCTTTAAATGGATGTTAGCGAGAGGGACACAGGCCAGCGGACTGTCCTCAAAAATATACAGAGGGAACGCACGAATCATTTGCCTCAAGACGGCGTAAGAACTAGTGTGTGGTACGCATGCGTCGTTACGCGTTCAGTTCCGTCTGTCAACCCCCCTAACCATGGTCTAGTCTTTCATGGAGCAGTCCATGTCATCCTCACCTCTCACCGTTCGTCCAGCCATCCAGGAATCCGTCCATCACTCCAACGCATCATCCGCCCGTCCGTCCATCCAACCAATCTTTAATCCTGTCGTTCGTAAAATCTTATTTTCGCTCTGGGCGCCAGACGGAGCCACCTTGGGAGCTGCTGCTGTGTATCACTGCCTCGGTTATTATGACTTCGACTCCCTCGGCCACAAAGAACCTTCGATTCACCTCACTAACTGGACGCACAGACGAAGCGCGTGTGTCTGGCGCGAACACAATGCCACGACTGATGGTCTTTGGACCTCCTGTTTGGAGTGTACTTTTGATTCGACTATTTTCAAATGTTTCACTAGGCCATGGTTCGAGGCTTCGGAAATTCAGTGGTTCAAGGTTTCGTGGGATAGTGGTATGGCGGTTCATGAGACAGTGACTCAATGCTTCGCTGGAAATGGCTCGAAGGTTTAGGGGTGAGTTCTTCTAGTATTCCGTGAACAGTTGTCCAAGGCCTCCTGGAACAGTGGTACAGTCTACAATGCCTCACTGGGAACGGTTCAAGGACTCAGGAGAAAAGAATTAAACATCTCGTTGGACACTGGCATTGAGAGTTCACGAGTCAGTGATTCAATGCTTCACGAGGGTTCGAGGGACGGTGGTTGTTACCCAATTGCCGGACAGACACCTCGCAACAGAGGTGATGTTCCTGTTCGTGAAGCGGCACCTTCATGACAGGCTTCGAATTCAGCGAAGCAGCGTGGGATCGGAGCGAAATGACAGCCTCGTTAGTATAAATGACCTTTTACTCCCCAGCGCAAGAACAAAGGCCTCCATGCCGTCATGTTAACTGTGGCACTGGGAATCAAACTGTGGCCATGACAGGTAAAATATGGCCCTAGGAGGTATACTGTGGCCCTAGGAGGTATACTGTGGCCCTAGGCGGTAAACTATAAGCCCTGGGAGGTAAACTTCGCTGCTCGACACGGTATGGCTAGTAAACTGTCATTCTCTCTGGCAGACAGATGCTCGTGTCTACCACACTGCTGATATTGTCTGTCAGCCTCGTAGCTGCGAGTGACAGCGACAAATGCTGACGACGTCAGATAGATGTTACATCCGTCGGTGCTGGAGCGACGGCACTTGACGTCAGAGTGTGTGTTATGATGTACCTCCCCATCTCCCTCGTCTCGGGGTCAGCACCTTCCATCAAAGCCCTCCCCTCATTCTCACAGCCCTTCCAACAGTGACTCAGGCAGGGGTAGTTGGTGAGTGGGCCGACTGCTCGCTACTGCCGCTGACGTCAGAGCTGACGTCAGCACCACCCCACTACCCACTCCTAGGTTCTCCTTCCACACCCAACAACAACAGCAACACCACCTCAGGTCTTCCTTTGATCGCCCCTTCTTCGTCTGCTTCTTTGAGGTTGGTGGTGGAAGCCGCTTCAGCTGGTGTGGGTGGAAGGTGGTTGAGTCTACATGACCAGCGTGGAAGCGTCCAATGTGGGAGCCACTCTTGCGCATCATACAGTTACATGAAGGTCTTGATGGCCTTCTTAGATAAGGCGCAATGATTTACGAAAAGCTTCGACACCCTTTGGAATGCCGACAAAACACACACACACACACACACACACAGACACACACACACACACACACACACACACACACACATTTTCATTTAGAACCTTCTCCCTAATTATACAGACTAGGAATTTAATTATTTCGACGTAATTAATTGGATGATTTTTCTTCTCTCCTGACTTCTCCTGGCGCTACAACCCCAACCTATGATGATCTCTTGAACAACACACTCCAGCCTCACAACCATATGATCGCTCTTACTCTGTGGTGGCTTCAAATACCACATCCTTCCTCTCTCTCTCTCCCTCTCTTCTCTCTCTCTCTCTCTCTCTCTCTCTCTCTCTCTCTCTCTCTATATATATATATATATATATATATATATATACATATATATAAATCTATCTACCTATCTATCTATCTGTCTATCTGTCTATTTATCTCTATTTTTTTTCTATTTTTTTCATACATATTCGCCATTTCCCGCGTTAGCGAGGTAGCGTTAAGAACAGCGGACCGAGCCTTCGAGGGAATATCCTCACTTGGCCCCTTCTCTGTTCCTTCTTTTGGAAAATCAAAAACGAGAGGGGATAATCTGGTCATTTCTTATAGCCTGATGGTCAGGTTGGTACTATCCCAGCTCTCGTGCTCCAGGATCCCGGAGTGAGAGCGCAAGTGAAGATGTGAGACGAGAATGTGCGTATGTTTTTGTGGGATAAGAACAATGTCTAATAAACAGGTGTTCAGTGCCTCTGGCGTGGAAGGTGCATCTTGGACATGAGAAGTCTTGTGTTATAATGATTCAATGTTGATGACTGTGGGTGATGGCCGGAACGCATAGGAGAAAGTGTGACTCGTGTATGATTCGGGAGGGTCGTTTCAGACTGGCAATATATCTGCTGGAACTGAGATTTTAAGGTTGATGTGGGAGGGAGGAAGGTGGTGTTGCAGTGCTTGTAGTGTCTTTACAGAGTGAATATTAGATTATAACATTGTGGTTATTGGGGGGAGGGAGAGAGTGAACTGCGGTTATGGGTTTGTGAATGTGAGGCTTTACATTTCAGGCTTGGGGTTTTTTTTTGGAGGTGATAATGAGGTGGTGTGAGTAAGAGGAGTCACATTTTTCTGTTGCAGTAAGCTGGGTGTTGAGCACGTTGAGAGAAAAATGTTTTGGGAGAATTTTTGTTTCGGTGCGCAAGTGTTGAATGTGATTTCATTTAATACATGTATATGTATTGGTAAATCACACACACACACACACACACACACACACACACAAACACACACACATACACACACACTCACATATATATATGGGTCCATTTCCCTGGTCTTCAACCCTGCTGAGCATAAGATCTGTCAACCTCTTTTCTGCCACATCCTTACCCATCTCTTCGTACACACATCCACCTCACACTGGGCAGCCACAGCTTCCACCACACATTACCCCAAACTCCAGCTCCTCTTCAGCCACACCCACCACAACCATACACGAATGTAAGTTAAAGAAACAAGATTAGCAGAACCATTTATACTTTTCGTTCGCTGCCAAAGACGTACGTTGGCGGGTGGTTTCAGACCCCAGCGAGTTGGGTCGCCCCATTATAATGGAATTCTGGCGAAAGGGACGAGTGAGGAGGGTGCTGCTGGCTGGCTGCCGGAGAACCGACCGCACGGAGGAGAATCTTCCATGCTCGGGTTAAAGTCCCACATAATTGGATGGACTCGCACCTGCCCGGCAACCACCACACACTAATGCTCCACCATTACGAGAGAAAGAAAAAAAGAAGATGATAAAATGATTTCCTCCCCGCCTAATGGTCTGGACGTCGATAAAATTTCCAATACGACAATAGTTATGCGTTATTTTGTTTGGCTTTTTATTTCTGTCTGTCTGTCTGTCTGTCTGTCTGTCTGTCTCTCTCTCTCTCTCTCTCTCTCTCTCTCTCTCTCTCTCTCTCTCTCTCTCTCTCTCATGTTTGCGACGGATGTGAGGCGCGAATGTCATATGCGAGTGTGTCGTGTGGGTGATTAGCCAGGTGTGGTGGTCGGTCTTTGGCTGAGTGGGAGTGACTGATCGTGCTGGGAGATCAAGAAGGGAGGACAGTCGATTACTCTAGGGGGGTTGAAGATGCATACCGCTTTGAGCAGGCTAATGTCTTCTGATGACTTGATGTGGTGTTTTTGTTTTTTTCCCCTTACGTTACTGCCTGTGTAGTGCTGCTGTGTTGTGATGTAAGTACGAGATAAGTGTAGGTATAAGTGTGGTGCGATTTACATATATCCTGGTTGTTACTGAATACATCTGTGTTGACCACATGAGTCACCAAGACTGTGAGAGATCCGTGAATAAAAAAAATCCTGGTTATCTACTCATATCTTGATCCTTATTCAGTGGTGGGTAATTCCAGTGGCTGGAGAAGACCTCACTTCCTACCCAGCTGGGGTGTATACATTCTCCCCTCACATAATGGTGGCGGGGTCGGGGCCCCTTACCTGTACAGGACAACCCCTTGGCTTAATTTGTTGGGAGCACAGGTGCAAGAGACGGCCTCGGGCCATTAAGCTTTTACCAAGGACTGGGGCCGAGGGTTGGGCTTGCAGGTGGGGAGTGTGGGAGGAGGTGGGGTAAAATGGTGGGCTGGGCTCGACTGGTTGGCTGGTGGGGTGGGGTGGGGAAGGGTGGGAGTGGGGGAGAGAGAGAGAGAGAGAGACTTCTGTTACTGAGAGACACTGAAGCAAGTCGTGGGGAGCGAGAGGTCATGGCGTAGGAGGAGGAGGAGGTGGCGATGAGGGAGGGAGAGGTCGATGGGGGGAAAAAAGGGTGGGCAGTAAAACTCCTTTCAGAACCTGGAACATCATTCACTGGTTGTGCTTCGCTTTACGTTATGGTAGGAACGCAAGGTTCTAACACGGGGACGACTCCAGGATAGTAAAGCACCACACACAAAGTGTAGACATGAACCTAATGGACGCTCCAAGTGTGGACATGAACCTAATGGACGGTCCAAGTGTGGACATGAACCTAATGGACGCTCCAAGTGTGGACATGAACCTAATGGACGGTCCAAGTGTGGACATGAACCTAATGGACGCTCCAAGTTTGGACATGAACCTAATGGACGGTCCAAGTGTGGACATGAACCTAATGGACGCTCCAAGTGTGGACATGAACCTAATGGACGCTCCAAGTGTGGACATGAATCCAAAGGACGCTCCAAGGATGACAAAGACGAGAAGGCAACTTGCTTGTGGGACAATCAACGAGAAATAAACAAACATGGGTCAGGGAAGCTGCCTCACCCAGCCTCCCAAGCACACACACACACACACACACACACACACACACACACAGGCATACAAAAGCACACTGAACAACCAAACTTATACTATCCAAACTTATTACTATGCTCCTGCGGCGATATTTTCAGAGCTGCTGGAGAAACTTGGCCAACACATCCAAGTTACGGCTTCCCGTGAACAAACCATTATATCTGTGGGTTGGCTCCAGCGGGTTAACACAGCCAAGCTAACTTAATAAGGCTAGAGTTGGTTACTTCATTGGTCATGTATACGAGTACTGACAACAGTCCTGTGGTAGTGAGTGGGTTAGAAGGATGGATTTGAGAGACAGCTCGTAGTGGCGGGGTGAGGAGGTGTTAGGCATGAGAGCTGTTTTCCAACTGTGTGTTCTTCTCGTGTCTGCCTCTGGAACACCTCTAGCGAACCAGTACCCAACAATTAAGTCACCTAGCGAAACAGTACCCGACAATCAAGTCACCTAGCGAACCAGTACCCGACAATCAAGTCACCTAGCGAACCAGCACTCAGCAGTCAAGTCACTTAGTGGACCAGTACACACCAGTCAAGTCACCTAGGGAACTAGTACCAACCAGTCTACAGTCACCTGGGGGATTATCAGCTAACAGTCACCTAATTCCCACACGAAGGGTGACTGTTCTATTGCTCCTAATCCCCTTTATGTAAACGGAGACGGAGTTAATGATAAAAGACAGACAGACAGACACTGATTTCCAACGGGTTTATTACTGATTAAACCAAATCTAAGACAGCATCTCCCAGCTGGATCAATATTTAACAAGTCTACGACTACGTCTTTCTGCCAAGGTCAATATTTAACAAATCTATGTCTCACTGCTGGGTCAATATCTAAGAAATGTATGTCTCCCTGCTAGATCAACATTTAACGAATCAATGTCTCTCTGTTAAATCAATATTTAACAAATCTATGCCTCCTTGCTGGATCAATATATAACAACTCTACGACTATGTCTCACACTTGGATCAATATTTACCTGGAACTTCAGTCAACGAAGTGATAAAACAGAGAACCTGTAGAAGAAAGTCTTACAAAACGACATTTTCGTACTTACGACAGTTTAGAATTAGGGTAAAATTTCCCTGGAAAGTCTCGCTATTCCTCATAGTTACGACGAATTCTATAGAAAAAAGAAAGGAAAATCGACCGTAAGTATTATGTACACGTATTGTGTAATGGTCCAAATCTGTGTCGTTGGTGTATCTGGCGTATGATCAGGCTGACATCAGGAGCTGAAATATACGCCATAATCTTGTATAGATACAGCAACGTTTACTTATTCCTCCGATACAAGAGTGTATCATTACAGGTAAAAAACTTCTGGTGTTGTGGGGGGGCTTATCAATCCATTTACCAACACAAACAGGCAGATAGATCCACTGTGATACCGTTGTATGTAAACAGAGTGGGAGAGGGGTCGCTGCTGAAGAGGAAAAATTCAGGCAGGAATTAGAAACGTTTCAGTACGCTGTCTAGTGGGCAATCTCTGCAGTTGAACTCGACTTAGTCGACTTAACGAAAGGGTTCGCTGGTTATTTTGGGGTTTAGGTTTATTGATTGCCAGGGGCCACTACGGCCGCCCGTCAGTGAAAGAAATGCCTCCTTCAGGCGTTCGACGACCGTACACAGGCTTTTACGACACACAAGGACCCTGTTAAGAGAGGATGTTATTCTATAGACCCCATTTACCGAGGGAATATTAGCCCCCGAGGGAATATTAGCCCCCGAGGGAATATTGGCCCCCTCTGTCTCTGACCTTGGCATTCGGGTGCTAGGGTGGGGCCTGTCGGGTCGTGAAATGTCCTGGGGAAAATGATTGTTTTTCCCAGGAGACGATGATCCATAGCCTAATTGGAATTTTTCTCAGGAAGACAGTGTGTTTTTCCCTCCCCAGGGTGAGGCTACGGGGGGAGAGCTGAGCCCGCTGATAAGGCAGGAGGCCAGGCCCAAGGGTGTGGTAAGGAGGGGGGAGAAGAAGAGAAAATTGTCTGCTGTGAAATTGTTTACCCTGGGGGTAGAGTTGTTTTTGGCGAAACTGTTTAGTTGTCTGGTGGCAAGTGTTTACTCGGGATTGTTTGCTGTGTTGATTTCAGTGATTGTAATATTACTAATGATAATGATGATGGTGATAATGATAATGTTAATAATAATAATGATAAGAATAATAATAATAATAATAATAATAATAATAATAATAATAATAATAATAATGATAAAAATAATGATAATAATAATGATAATAAAATAATAATAATAGTAATAATAATAATAATAATAATAATAATAATAATAATAATAATAATAATAATAATAATAATAACTTTGATGATAATTATGATGATAATAACATTGGGCATCTACTTACATTAAACTGCTTAAATACTGTTGCTGATTATCCCGTTGCTAATCAGTTAGACCAATCAGATAAGTAAGGAGACCTGGAATTCTAATTACACTGACTTAAGTGATAGGAGGCAGTATAACTGTGGCTGGAACTCAGTATAACTGTGGCTGGAACTCGTCTCTGTGGCTGGAACTCAGTATAACTGTGGCTGGAACTCAGCATAACTGTGGCTGGAACTCAGTATAACTGGCTGGAACTCAGTAAAACTGTGGCTGGAACTCAGTATAACTGTGGCTGGAACTCGTCTCTGTGGCTGGAACTCAGCATAACTGTGGCTGGAACTCAGTATAACTGGCTGGAACTTGTCTCTGTGGCTGGAACTCAGTATAACTGTGGCTGGAACTCAGCATAACTGTGGCTGGAACTCAGTATAACTGTGGCTGGAACTCAGTATAACTTTGGCCACACATTATACCCCAGCGTAGCACACCCGCCACCCTCCGTCACGTTAAGTCCCCCCCCTAAAAAAAAAATCCAGGAGCATTTTTGACCTTCAAGGGGGATGTAAGTTCTCCAATTACCTCTGATAAAATGAAAAACCCTGCGATTGTTAAAAAAAAAAAAGAAAAACACATCTCAAGCGGGCAGAACATGGTCTTTCATACCTTCTTCGTCATTTCCTACGTGTGACGTACGAGTTTGACTCACATTTACTGATATTTTAAAGACAATGTCAGTTATAGGATTAAGTTGAGGAAGGGATAAAAGGGGGACCATCTAACTTTGTACGAGGTTGTGGATGGCTGGTACCATGTTGTTCAGCGACTGTGGGTCGTCCAGACTATCCTGACTCTCTCTCTCTCTCTCTCTCTCTCTCTCTCTCTCTCTCTCTCTCTCTCTCTCTCTCTCTCTCAAGGGGTGGATGAGCAATGGCGGACACTTCTCTGATCTTCTCAAAAGTCCCTTTGAGATATTTCTTTTTTTTTTTCTTTAACAGAGACAGCTTCCCTCTGGCATAGAGTATTGAACCTACCACACACACACACACACACACGTCGCTTTTCCTTCATTATGACACGGTAATCGCTGTCAGAACAGCGATATTAATTAAGGTCCATTAGTTAAGATAACCAGGATCAAGAAGACATAGCACTTCGTATGAGAGATGATGAATGATGAGGATCAAACCCTGTTGCCTGTTATCTGAAATATAATGATTAAATGTTTATTGTAATGATATTCTACAGAGAGACGTGAGAGAGTTACATGGTTACAGAGACACACACAGAGACCAAAGGTTTGAGTGAGATGGTCCGGTCTTAACGCTACTTAAAAAAGATACATACATTAAAAAAAAAATTGCAGTCCAGTTAAAAGCAGTAGAAGAAGAAGATGGCCAAGTAGATAGAATGGTGGATAGATAGATAGATAGATAGATAGATAGATAGAGACACAGATAGATAGATAAACAGATAGATAGATAGATAGATAGATAAACAGATAGACAGACTGATATCAAGATAGAGGGATAGATAGATAGATAGATAGAGAGAGAGAGAGAGAGAGAGAGAGAGAGAGAGAGAGAGAGAGAGAGAGAGAGAGAGAGAGAGAGAGAGAGAGAGAGAGAGAGAGAGAGAGAGAGCAGTAGAGAGAAAGCGAGAGAGCTAGAGCTAGATCTAGCTAGAGCTAGGTTCTCTGGCCTGGCCACGTACCTGGAATCTGTAGAGGGAGGAGTCGTCCTTGACGATGAGCGAGCGTGACTCTCCGACAGGGAAGAAGTACCCGTACTGACATAGCAGGTTGGCCAGGTGGATGGCCTCGGCTGTCGCGGGCGGGGGAGGAGGAAGAGAGAAGAGAAAGAGAAAGTAAAGAGAACACCATTTTACTCTCTCTCTCTCTAGGTATACTCTAAGTATACTCTCTAGCTCTAGGGATCACTAGAGAGGTATGTATACCTAAGGGTGATGATGGCACGCCTCCGGCGCTACGTGCTTGCAAGCAATCCAGACCTAGAGATTTCGTGTGTGTGTGTTGATGAGGATCAGAAGAGAAAAGATAAGCTTTTGAGAGAGAGAAAAATAGATAAGAGACACAGACATACTAGGTCAAGCTTACCGCCCCTCCCTCCCTCCCCAGCTTTACTTGTACCTCTCTCTCTCTCTCTCTCTCTCTCTCTCTCTCTCTCTCTCTCTCTCTCTCTCTCTCTCTCTCTCTCTCTCTCCTCCCATACTTCCCTCATACTCCTGTCACACTGCTCTCTTACTCCTGTTCACACACACACGCGCGCGCACACCGCCTGGCTGGGGGTATCATCACCACCTCCTCCTCCTCACGGTAGCTAGGTAGGGAGGGCAGCGCCTCCTCCACGAAGCACGTCCACTGGTAGAAAGGACGTGGCCATGGTGTGGCGAGTGGCCCAAAGGATGATGGAACCGGAGGCAAAAAAAGGGATTCCAGTCCTCTATCGTAGAACCGTTAGAGGTTTTACGCTCCAAGTCTGCACCGTTGGAGCAAGGCCAGGGACGAGTAATGATAGAGCAAGAGTTGCTTACATTCTTGGCTGCCTGCCCTCTGTCCCTTCAATAATCAAATCTTATAGTTTGAGACACATTTATCGAAAGACTATAAGCTGCGTGCGTTCGTTCAAAGTGGCATTCAATCGCATCTAGACTGTCTTATATTGAAAAAAAAATGAGGGAAAAATACTGGTGTTGAACATTCTAATATGTGACGTTAAGATAGTATCTAGAATATTATCTTAGGCTTGTAGTGCTATACACTGCTAAGTAATGAAACAAGCTAAGGAAAATAGCCGTTGTTGTACACTGATATACTGTCGAATTCTGATACCCAGGTCAACACTGAGGCAATGTTTCCCAGTATGGTGTGACTGACCCAGCTGTGTTTCACACTGACTACATATCACACTGACGTTCGCTGAGGTACATGTTCTGTGGTGCAGTGAGATTTATACATTGTTGGGCAGTGAGATGCATACGTCATAAGAAACTGAAACAAACTTCTGAATAGAATACTGTGTCTGTATACTGCGAAGACGTGCAGCCTCTCATATCACCCACACACACACACACACACACACACACACACACACACACACACACACACACACATAGATCTTCAAACCAATTCACTTACATATCGTTGTCTGAATTATGTATGCTTCCAGTTCTTTCACTCTGCACTATTACCTTTTATAACGTGAACTCCTTCCTCCCTGCCTCACCATAATCAGAACACTATATATTCAGAACTGGGAAGAATAACTTAGGGATGAACGCAACTCAGACTGATGTTTCTTAAATTTAATCCCAATCAGTTTGTCTTTCTAAATCTCCTTTACGATCTCCTCCTACTCCTCCTCCTCCTCCTCCTCTAACGCTGTAAATATTCGTAACCATACGTTAGGAAGACGTAGTCTACATTCTCATGGTAATTCACCTTTATGGGGAAATGGCTTCGAAAGGGAACATATAGCAGGATGCGCCGGCAGCTCGTGAAAGATTAAAGGAGAATGGTCTATCTGGCTGTTGGTGTATGGAGATGGTTGTGTGATAGAAGGTAGGTGGTCGTGTAGAGGAAAGCGAAGAATATGACGAGATATTCATCTCAGTATGTAAATACAGGAAGATGAAATGGGATCATGGGGTCAGAGAGCTGCATTCTCAAAGAGAGATCTTGTAGTGGAAGATACGAGTCAAGTATCAAGAACCTTACACTAAAAAGTCTGGTGAACTTCATTCATTCTGGGAGTGTATTCAGTGAAGATGTTGGACTTGACGCTGAGTCACTGGACACTGTCAGGAGCAGGGAAATGGCTAAGGCTTTGAGGAGTTGAGGAGAGATAGCTTAGTGTAGCCCTGAGACAGTGTGGACGAGAGAAGGAGTTGATGGTATAGCAACAGAGGACAGTTACAGTCGTGAGGCTTGCATGTAGGGTGAGAAGAATGAGGAAAATGAGAAAAATGTGAGAATGAGGCACAATAATAGTGAGGGGGAGAAGCTGATCAAAATTGAAGGTGGCTCTGGAGACAGTATGGGGTGGTGGAGTGGTGTGTGGAGGTGGAGTGTGTGTGTGTGTGTGTGGTGGATGACAGGAAGGTGGGGGATGCGGACGCCAAGGGTAAGGTAGACCACACGGGTGAGGGGAGTATCTGAGTGACGCTAAGGACCAGCAAGCACCAGTGGGTCACAAGAGGTGATGCCTGGAGGAGGAAGGTCTGAAGGCCCCTCTACTGTGGTATGGGGGACACAGGAGAACACATGCACCATCACCACAGAGGGATACATACACGTCCCCGTGTGTGTGTGTGTGTGTGTGTGTGTGTGTGTCTAGGGGGAGGATGCATACAGGAGAATACGTACACCAAACATACATACGCATATATACACTTATACACTAATATACAAAGTTACATACTGAGAAATATACTTTCTTATATTCTATCATACATATAGTTTTAATATCCCAAGACGCATTCGTTGTTGTATACTGATATTCATACACAGATACACCTGTATACGTTGACTGATGTATAGTGAAGTACTCTGAGTATACATACACTGAGATACACTTAGAGGAAGGTAGTTATACATATCTTATATATATATATATATATATATATATATATATATATATATATATATATATATATATATATATATATATATATATATATATATACCAATCTTCGCACAGATCTACAAACACAAATGCCAAGGGAAAACACACACCAACACACACACACACACACACACACACACACACACACACACACACACACACACACACACATTGAAAAAACGTCAACACCGACACGTGATCAAGGAAACATACAGCAATCATACAGTGAAATATATCCTGCTATTTACTGAGATATTATACACTATTGTACACTGAAATATAGACAGTCATGCTCACTACAATAATAGGTATAACACAATGATGCATACATTCTGCATTTGATGAAAGGTTATACATCATCATACACTGGGCTATTGTATAGTGTTCAACAGTGGGTCACCTTCTGTCGTTCAAAATGAGATACATGAATTGATATACTGACTTATAATACAACGTTATACACTGTACAGAATACACCCTGTATTACGCCACAGTGTAAATCATACACTACACTACCTATTTCATTGAAAAAATTGGGAAACCAATTCGACTAGAGATACTGCTTGTCATACACTGAAAAATACAGTCGTGTATGAGATCATACACGTACACTGAGAGGCATACACAGCTACACGTACATACACATTACACTGAAAGCGACTTGATATCAATACTAGGGAGGTACTGAAGGCCAGATATACTGATACAAAGGGGGGAAGATTATAAGTATACTGACAGGGAAAATACTAAGAGGTTATACTGAGGAGGGTAAATGATACTTATACACTGACAAGAGAATTTTATACTGACACACGTACAGAGATAGTTATATAATACACTGATGAGAGAACAAATAACACTGAGAGAACAAAGCAATGTCTACGATGATTTACACTGTAATGAAGTTCGTTGGAGGAGACTAAGTTGGTCTAAGGGGGAAATATAGACACTGACATCATCAGAATTACACTGACAGAATATTGTGAGCCCCAGCAAAAAGTTTGTATACTGATCAAGCACACAAAACACTGATACCCTAACGAAAACTGACTGACTTACATTGGTAAATAATGAGGCACAAGAAGATATACTGAAAAACGATAAGGCACACTTGGATACACTGAGTTATACTGAAATTCAGTGAGGAATGTCAAGGCATACTGAGTCCTCTGAGATATTCTAGAGCAAACGATACACAGAGAAACACTGACATATACTGAGTCACAGTATGAAACAAGTAACGCTAAGATACACTGAAGGTGACCGAAACATTAGAATACACTGAGAGTGTGTGATACACTGAATCTCACTGAGAGACATAGAGATGATACTGGAACATACTGAATGACACTGAGCTACACTGAGCCACAGTACAAGAGAACGAGAAGCAAATTTAGACCCAATAATAAACTGGGATCAAAGAAGAGAAAGGGACGTACTCGCCATTACACTGATATACACACTGAGACACACACTGTTGTAATAATACGGGACAGTGTCATGGCGAAGCTATACTGAGGGATGTGGAACACACACGTAAGATATTTGCTGGAAACACATCATCCACACCAAGAATTCATGGACTGAACGACTACATGGAAGGGGAAAAAAATCCTTCTTCCAGATGCTGGAACGGTAACTCAGAGACAGCCTATATTCACCTACCAAGAGGAATAGTGAAGGAGAAACGCTGAAATTAAACCGAGGCACAGCATCATTGTTGGAACATAGACTCAAAGTAGTTCTGAAGTGGTCACAAGATTTCTAAAAAAACTCCCCAGTAATCAAACGAATCTAATATATTACAGGATAGAGCCTAAGTGAATAAGAAAAAATGTGCTGTAATATATACATTAGCACTCAGTAAGCAACATATATACATCTTGTATTTACACTGAATATACACTGAGTAGAATAAAACACATATAAAGCGACAAATGGATACGTATATTTACATGAAGCGTGACTGTACACAAACAGTGGGGAATAAAAGATATCTAGATAAACTAGAGGAAAACAAAAAAACCCAGAGTGATCGAGAAATATATACATATAAACCTTGAGACTAATATAAACTCACTCCTATACACGCATACATATACATACACGTACATACACACTAACACGAAGGAAGACACACAAATACACAGGCTCACAGGCACATACACCATGATGGAAACACACACACACACACACACACACACACACACACACACACACAACAGACAGCTACGGACACGCACATAGACACACATACACAGCCTCGAGGCAGGGGAATGATACACTACTTTAGAGTGAGTGAGGAATTCCTCGGTGGGTCTGGTTGGCCCTCTCACTCAAGACTACAGTGGCCACCACACCTGTGCCTCTGACAGCTCCAGTCCTCCGCTGTGAACCAGTCCACCTCACGCCAGGCTTCGTCCTCAGTCATTCCATCTCCAGCGGGTTGATGCTTCTTCCTTTCTCTCGCGTTCAGTGCTCACAATTCCAAACCAGCGTCACAACTATTGTACAGAGGTAAGCATACCTATTTTTGCTCTTGAAAACACTGACCTTTCCCTCCTCCATGCATCTTAGTGTAGCCTGGATCTTATACCTGTTCTCCAATATGTGATGTGTTTTAGTGCCCTAGGCTCCATCAGCTATCACGTCCACTCTAAGGTATCTAATACTCTCCACTCCCTCCGGATCCTCCCCCCTTCTTTTTTTTAACTCACACTTGAACCATGAGACGTTTCACCTCAATATCCTATTTTTGTCCTTACTTAACCCTCAACTTTCGCCGTGCGTACACTTTCTGAAACCATGTCACCAGCTGTTGGAGAATCTGTTTAGAGTCGGCCACCAGAGCCGTGTCATCTGCAAACAGCAACCGGGTCACCTTCCACGCACCTTCACACCCTAGGATGATGCAGAGCTGCCATGTGTTCCATGACCCTTACATTTACCTCACTCTCACCACCCTGTCCATGAACAGATCAAACAACCACGGTGACATCACACGTCTTTGATGGCAATCCATCTTCACCACTACTCACCCATTCCTCCTGTAGCCTCCATACGCGCCTTGCTCCTAGTAGAATAAACCCCTCGCTACATGAAGTAGCTTTCCACATACTTATTCACATCCGTAGCACATTCGATCCTACAACTCTGTCAGCCCTCCCGTGTGCTTTCTTCAGATCCGTGAATGCCGTACACGACCCACACTCTTTCTTCAGACAATTTCCACACACGTTCTTCAGGACAAACAACTGGTCCACACACACTCTCCACGCCTCAAACCACACCGCTTCTCCCCCCAGTCACCTCCTCTTTGCTCATCACCAACCCCTCAATCATCACTTCCCCCATACACACACCTCCAAGGTACTGTATATTCATCATTTATATTTCATCTCTCTTGCCTTCATACAAGGGCGTTGTACATGTACTTCACCAGTCCTCAAGCACCGTGAAATATTCACAGATTCTAAAGGCACACACGCGCTCATCAAATACACATACATCAACGCACACATCCACACATGCTCACAGATGATCTCACACAAAACCTCCTCCATAGACGAATACAAACACACACACACACACACACACACACACACACACACACACACACACACACACACACACACACACACACACACACACATGGCCATAAATGCACACATATAAACACAAATATACTGACATATATTCACAATAATAAACAAATTCACGGTCCTATTAACGCACTTTTAAGTACACACATATTTACTCACATAAACACACACACACACATATGCTCAAACACGCAAGAATACCAACGATAGCAAACACAGACATACACATACGCAGCAAGAATTGGATCCTCACGTGTGTGTAGAAAAAAAAAAAGGACTTCCTCCACGTACAGTAATGACAAATAGGCAAATACAAACACACTCTCCGTGCTGGCATCCTAAGTTCTTTCACCTTTGTTGACTTGTGTCAATTTGAAGACTGATCCATCCCACACTCACTCACACACACACACAGCAGAACCCCACCAACTAGCAACCTCACACCCTACCCACAGAACGACACAGAGGGAGTCTGGGATGTTTGCATGCTGGCTCGACATGCCGTATAGGGAGGAAGGTGGCTCGACATGCCGTAAAGGGAAGGAGGTGGTTCGACAAGGCAGTTGACGGAGGGAGGCGGCTCGACATGCCGTAGAGGGAGAGAGATGGCTCGACATGCCGTAGAGGGAGGGAGGTGGCTCGACATGCCGTAGAGGGAGGGAGGTGGCTCGACATGTCGTAGAGGGAGGGAGGTGGCTCGACATGTCGTAGAAGAAGGGAGGTGGCTCGACATGCCGTAGAGGGAGGGAGGTGGCTCGACATGCCGTAGAGTGAGGGAGGTGGCTCGTCATGTCGTAGAAGAAGGGAGGTGGCTGGACATGCCGTAGAGTGAGGGAGGTGGCTCGACATGCCGTAGAGGGAGGGAGGTGGCTCGACATGCCGTAGAGGGAGGGAGGTGGCTCGACATGCCGTAGAGGGAGGGAGGTGGCTCGACATGCCGTAGAGTGAGGGAGGTGGCTCGACATGCCGTAGAGGGAGGGAGGCGGCTCGACATGCCGTAGAGGGAGGGAGATGGCTCGACATGACATAGAGGGAGGGAGCTGGCTCGAGTTGCCGTAAAGTGAGGGAGGTGGCTGGACATGCCGTAGAGGGAGGGAGGTGGCTGGACATGCCATAGAGGGAGGGAGTTGGCTCGACATGCCGTAGAGTGAGGGAGTTGGCTCGAGTTGCCGTAGAGTGAGGGAGTTGGCTGGACATGCCGTAGAGGGAGGGAGGTGGCTGGACATGCCATAGAGGGAGGGAGGTGGCTGGACATGCCGTAGAGTGAGGGTTACGCACCTTTGGCGAGGTGTGCTGGGAAGAGGGCTAGAGCGAGCACGGGCGTGGTGGTGGTGGTGGTTGGTGGTGGTGGTGGTGGTAGTGATGGTGGTGTTGGTGGTTGGTGGTGGTTGGTGGTGGAGAAAGAGTAGAGTTAGGGAGGGACAGCTCAGTGCCACACCTCAACCCTCCAAACTTGAACCACCACTTGAGAGTGAGTCACTTTCTAAGCATGAATCATTCAATGACTCGAGTGCATGACGAGTCATGCACTCGAGTGCAGGGTACGGAACAGCCCAGATATCTATTACATCTCCTTCTCCAAATGTGAGGCCAAGAATGTGGGTCCAAGTGAGAGACGGTGTGTGTGTGTGCACGCCAACTCTACACACCTACTGTCATCATCATCATCATCATCATCATCCTCAACACTACAAGGTGAAGATGCGCCATGCTCAAGTGTCCTCTCCATACCATCAGCTTCAGTTGACTGCTTCTCCACCTCTGCTACAGACGCACACCTGCTAACTGGTGGTAGTCTGCGTCTTGCGTTTGGATCAGGGTAAGTGTTCAACCCAGAGGTGTTTTATATCACACCATATTAATATATAATTTTGATAATTCCTTTATTTAGATCTTGTTTAGAAATGGGGGATAAAATGTTTGTTCGATAGATTATGCCAATTCAAACCTCATATGTGACACTGAATTTATTTGAAAGGTATACGTGGGGATATTGATAGTCAATGCTGGGTCATGTGGAGGGACAGGACACTTGGCATGGGCTGGTGAGACTGAGATAACAATCATTGTGAGTCTGTAATAAACACATGTTTGGTCAGAAACATCAGCGAGTTAATGATAAACAGGCATTCTAATCCCTGATGAAAAGCTACTGAGAACAAGTTCCCCTGATCCTGTGTAACAAGAGATTAGCTTCGCATTTAGTCACTGGGGTCCCCTCTCGTCGCAGCGTCCCTTCAAGCTGTAAGAGTGTGACCTTGAGCAAGAAGATCCCTTCAGGAGGAATTTCGACTTAAGTAAAATGATTTGGCAGCTCACCATCGAGTGTATTTGTCCTGTGTACTCGAGTAAACACAAAATACATGAACCAGAAAATATGTTAATCTCAACTGGTGAGGGTTGAGGCACGTCAGTCATGTTCCTGTGATCTCCCGTTACAAAGTAAACACATCGCTGCCTGTCACGTTTGGTGAGCGCCTTCACTAGTATTTTGTTTCGTGCCCGACGGCGGATTTGCCCTAGTTCAACGAGACAAACCCGAGTGGGATACTGAGGTGCCAGAGGAGACCCCCCGACAGGGACACTGTGGTGCCAGAGAAGACCCGATTGGGACGCTATGGTGTTCGAGGAAGCCAAGACTGGCACTTAAAGGCACTCTGTGGTGTCGGAGGGAACTAGACTGGCGTCATTGCGGTGTTCTGTTCGATGAGATGTGACACTGTGGGACCACAAGAAAACCACACCGAGGCATTACGGGGCCAGGAGACACTGTGGTGCCGGATGTTCATGATGTAATGATCATTCATAAAGGTTATTCATTATACAAGTTTCCCCTCGAACTGTCGAAAGACCAAAGCTGACACAAGACTGGGACCTTTGCCTTGCTCATCTTTCTCTGGGTTGTATATCACGGAGACTTGTTAACACTGCACGAAAGTCATACACGTACTCACAATCCACTTCTCATATCCCTAATAAATCAAAACCAGATAATGATATAGCTTGGATACCTTAGACTTCTTTTTTTTTCTATCTTAGCTCCTGATGGCTACTGGGGGTCTTGGTTTCTCGAATTCTGAAGGAAATTGTTTTCTTTTCCCCTCGCAGCCACCTCCTCACTGTTTGTTTTTAATCTTGCCACAGAAGCTTCTCTAACGGGCTAACACACACCTGATCGAGACGATCCCTGGGTCCAACAGGAGTAAAGATGTCTGAAGACCTTTCCTGAGTTCCCTTAGACAGGATAGTGGTGTCCAAGAGGGTTTCACGACCCTCATCATCCTCCCAACCATGCTCTCTCGTGGTAGGTCAGGCATTCCTCAGTTTCCTGGACTCACCACTGCTTCTCATAGTCTCTCGCCCGCTGCGTCTCTGGTAAATATTCTAATTTGTTTCTGTCAATCATCAGAGACAGGTCTCGCGCTGCAACATAGTCTACTATCAGTATATTCATCATACCTTCCTCCCATCATACGCTTCTCCTGTTTCATTTATATTCTTATCAAGTTACATCGATGAACTGTTGCCAGAGATGTGTTTACGTCATTCTCCCGTCTCTTTACATTTCTCCTTCACACACACACAGTACTATGTTGTCTTACCTAGTGTTTTCGTTGAGAACTAAACTTTCTAAATCAAATATAATTCAAACCGTTAAAAAGCGTTTCAATGATATCTACTTCCATCTTTCTGCTTCCAGTATCTGGAAGAAGACAAACTCACCGAAGGATTTGAGATGTCATCTGTTACTGTGCACTTTCCCTGTGTTATATCCGTGGAGAATCGAACTCCGTCTGGGTTTCGTGTCTGTGGCTAAACCTGCCGTGTCTGTGAATGAATACGTCGCGTCGGTAGTCAAGTGTATGGTGGTTGAAGACAAGTGTGTTGTGCGTGGAGCCTTTGGTTCTTCTATGGTTGAAACTGGCAGGGAACATACTGCTTTTTCCTGCATGATCCCATGCCGTGGGGATTATCTTCACCCGCTCAAGATCATGTATGTTCACTCTGATCAACGTAATTACTTGGGGCCTGACTGGACATCTGATTACAGTGGAGTACCCTGATAAAAGATATCAAAAGGTAAAGTAGCTGACTGATATGTTAGGTGGTTTCAGGATGTGGATACTCAGGGATAGTAGTATGTGTGAACCAGGAGTCGATTTCAAGAGGTGGGTCTCCAATGATCGATAGAACGTGTTCGTTGTCAAGCCACCGAACAGTGAGACGTTGTATAGGCTCACGGCTTGGAGGACGCTGATACAACTCCTTTCCAGTTACGATGGTAAGGATTTAATCCTCCTGCCATAGAGCCTGAGGCTGCAACGTTTGATGTAACGCTTCTCAGCTCGTTATAATGGGGAGTAACTATGCAGCTTAGACTTTGTTGTTCATATTGAAAAATGAACCCAAGGCTGCACTCGATGTTGGCCCTGGAACTGTGCCTAGGCACTTTCGACATGTAACCTGTGGTTCGGTAGAATCAGGTGTAATCATTGGTCATTAATAGATATAAGTCACTGCTAAGAAGTCACTCCAGCGGTTAGTGCACACCCTGGAAAAAACGCGTATGCAAGCGACCAAAAGGTTACCTTCGAGGGTTACGTCTTGGCGGTGTAGCACTACTGGGAGACCTTTCATCGATCACCTCCGCCACGGTCCAGACCAGCCACTCAACAGTCTTAACCAGGAGCCGACAGTAGCCGCAGTTTTGAAGCCAACAAGATCGGTACGACGTTAGTCTAATCTGACGATCCAGGAGATTTCAACGCATTCAAAATAGTAATCCAACCTCAAATAAACGGTCTACATCTTACTGGAAACTGGCGCTAACCAGATACATTTCCTTATAACCCAGCCAAAGATTTACCATCGGAGATCCTTGATAGGCCTAGACATTCGATGAAAATTATTGCAGTACGATAAATATATAGGTATATTGCTAGTACACAAAAGAACTGGCTTCATATCAATTTCTCCCGTGCCGTGTCAATATTTCTCTTGTATTATGGCTTTAAAAAGAAAGATAATGTGGATAAAACTGATCGTCTTGTTAGAGTTATTAATGATGCTAGTGAGTGGAGTAGCCAAGAGCAATATATGATCCCGGGTCTGAGGGCGAGGGGGTCAAAAACGACGCGCACAACAACGTAAACATTCTGATGGCTGGTTCCACACAGCCAGTCTCGTTCAGTGATGATGAATCGGTTTCCTTCGTCAAATTTGTTCGTTGATCAGTTGAATACATCGTTGATCAATCACTGCCACTGGCGAATGAAGTTATTAGTGATCATCTAAGCGTTTTCGTGAAGAACTTAAGTGGTGGAAGTGTGAGATTAGGGGACTCAGGGACAGTAGTGATCAGAGAAACCTGAGTGGTAGGAGTGTGGACGTCGAGAGGTATAGACAGACTTAAGGTAGTTGAGAGTATATGAGATCTAAGTGTTGTGAATAGTTAGATATAGATTCTAGTGATGAGTGAAAGACACTGGATCTAAAGGATGGAATGAGCAATAGGAGAGAGTGTTCAAGTCACCTTAAGTTGCAAGAATGAGGATGAGAACTGTTGAGTATTTGGAATGCACTAACAATATTTGAATATTGGGAGTATGTGGCCAGGACGGTCTTTGTCATAACACATCCACTGGTATATCACCCACCCAGGATTCAAGCTAGTGAAGAACCTAAACACTGCCGTATATCCAAATGTGTTGATGCTGCTTTGTCATCTCTGGATCTGGCTAGGCTGAAGAGGACTGAGGGTGTTGTTGGATGAGAAGAGTGTAGAGGGTTGGAGTGTCAATAGCTGTTAATGACCAGAACACCTGTGTTTGTTAATGTCCAGGACACTGTGTTTGTTAATGACCAGGATACCTGTGTTTGTTAATGTCCAGGACACCTGTGTTTGTTAATGACCAGGATACCTGTGTTTGTTAATGTCCAGGATACATGAGTTTGTTAATGTCCAGAACAATTGTGTTTGTTAAAGTCCAGGACACCTGTGTTTGTTTATGTCCAGGACACCTGTATTTGTTAATGACAAGGATACATGAGTTTGTTAATGACCAGGATACATGAGTTTGTTAATGTTCAGAACAATTGTATTTGTTAATGTCTAGGACACCTGTGTTTGTTAGTGTCCAGGACGCTTGTGTTGTTGTTGTCCCATGACTCAAGTGGTTTATCAACTGATGTGCTGACAGGAGGGGCGAGACTGGCTCAAAAATCCAATGAATCATCATGAAGAAAGACAGACCGTCTCTGTAACCCTTCATTAAAAATACGTATTTTAGTACCGAAGTTCTTTGAGCATCAAATGAACTTGTTCTTGTATTCCCTAAAACACGCGATGCCAAGATGTCCAGTTCTCCTTCGTGAAACGTACGGTAGACAGAGGCTGGGTTATTTCTAGTCTAGGGGATCCATTTGTCATTCAATGTCTGTTTAACGGAAGACCAAGACACTCATCTCTTACCAAACATGATGGACTCAATTCTTTCAATTCTTTCACTGACAATTTCCATCCAACAAAGAGCGAAATAACTTTCAATATATTGAAGAATTTCTTTATATCTTTTTGCCCACAAAATTAGATTTTCCGATACACAATTTCCCGAAAGATTGGCTTTCCTTTATACCAGACGAGAGTAGATTTAGAACTTGAACTAAAACCTTCGTCAGGAGGAAATCCAATAGAAGCAAAAATGATAATCTGTTTGTAATTACGACGGGGCTTTTAATCATGTTCTTAATGGAAAATCTCTTAAAACTTCATCAAAGCCAATAATTGCATACATTACTTGCGAGTGAGTGTCATCCAATCCAAATGTGAAGCTCTTTCTCGTTTGAGTTCATCTGCAGATCATACAATGCTTCTCTTATCACTTGTCATACCCCGTATAGTAATTAGACTTCACAATATCCTTTCACTCGTACGAATAACATGAGCTACCTCTATGTCGAACTGGTAAAGCAAGTCGGCAACGGGGAAATGCGCCCGTCGGAATCAATTCATACTACAACCATAACAATTCGACTGGAAGTTGTGATGAGTTTCGAGTGCTTGACTCGGCAAACTGTGACTCGTTTACTTTGGAGAATGATTAATGTATCTGGGATAGAGAACCATAATCACGAAGAGTGTGTTTGCCTTCTGCAGATACTGAATCAGTATGATAATACATGTCTGATCTCCAGCTCTCGTCTCTGGCCGTCGGGGCTCGACTGTGAGTCTACGAGGTTGTCTGATGAAGCCAAGACTAGAGATGTAATTCGTTTACTGACGGAGCCAATAAATCTTTTCTTGGATCTTGGATATCACTGAGTATAAGGTTCTCGGATACAACTGAATTCACACTTTCAGTTGCTTCAGTGGTAACTGAAAATATGGCAGTGTGTTCTCTTATATGGTTGTATCCTTCTCTCAAACGTCCCGACGCTTTTTCGTGTATTCTTCCTAATCAGACGCATTCCTTCTCGTTCGGATAGCGAAACATGCAACGCCAATTTCCGTTTCACTAACAATCATTTTTTTTTCATCCCATCATTCGTATTCTTTCTGATACGTCCGTATTCCAATATCTAGAAGCCACTTCACAAACATACACACACACACACACACTGCTTCCCTACATTCCTCTCACTCTCCTACGCTCATTTACTCTCATTCTATGCGATTTTTTACTCTATCTCCTATGGCATCTATGAACACAGGAGACTTTCCCAAAGCTCATTAGCGCTCACCATTTCTTTAATCAGTTTTCCTTTCGTCCTACACCCAGCGCAATCTCTTACACTTGCCTCTACCAGGAAATGATTAGACATTCCACAAACCACCCATCTCAACAAGTTTTCGACCACACTGTATATGTATATATATATATATATATATATATATATATATATATATATATATATATATATAAGAAAGAAATATATTTCATCTGATACATGAGGAAGAGACGTAGATAGGACGTCATGTGTATGTGTGTGTGTGTGTGTGTGTGTGTGTGTGTGTGTGTGTGTGTGTGTATGTGTGTGTGTGTGTATGTGTGTGTGTGTGTTCTCAGGAAGAAGAGTAAAGACATTATCTCAAAATCTGACAATGAGGATGGGATGAGGAAGATTGCTTCATAACAGAAGAATATAGGAAGAGGAGGCGCTCATAGATTATCTATAAGTTCAGGAAGTGTGAGGTATATCTTGAGGCGTGAGGGAGATCGATGTGGGTGTGAGAAGACAATGAGGAGCCCGGAGGGAGCCTTGATTAATGATGAGTGGATTGAGAAATACGATGAAATTATGAGTGTTTAAGGAGGACTGAAGATGGCACTTGGATAAGATAATTTTAGTAATTTTCTCTGGCTCTAATTAAGACCGAGAGCGATCAAGAGAATAAGATGAGAGATTATTATGATGAGAGAGACAAGCACTGAGAGAGATAGGGAGTATATGAGAAACAAAGTGTGATGAGAGATACACAGATAAATTACGTTGAAACTGAGAGATATATATCAAACGCCAAGTTAGATGACGTAAATTTCAATACCCATGTCTTAGTCTCCAATCCCTCTTCTGTTTTTACAATGATTTCCAAGGCTTTTGTGTTCCATCTAGGGTTTAAAATATCACTTATCACTAGTGCAATCCGTCAACAGGACCATGCGTCAGTAGGATCATGTGTCAGCAGGACCACACGTCAGCAGTAGTATCCGTTAGTAGTATCATCCGCTACTAGTAATGAACGTCACTTGACTGTCCCATCTACTCTTGATGGTTATTACCAACACCAATGCTCAAAAGGCATCTATATCAGGCTCTCAGGCACCAGAGCTCCACTTATGTGAGTCACCGTAGGATCAAATTCTCTTATTTTATGATCAGATTCTCTTAATACAGGATCGGATTCTCTTATCACAGGATTAGAGTCACTTATTCTAAGATCAGAATCTCTTATTATAGGATTAAATCCCCTTCATACAGGATCAGATTCTCTTACCTGAGTCTTCGATTTCCAGACGCTCTAACAGCCACTCGATGAGATCGTATCCTGCAAGAGAGAGAGAAAAAAGGGAAGAATAAATAAATCAGATAATGCAACTGGAAAACACTTCAGGCACGGGAAGAAAAGTTTAAGTCTACGATACGAATGAAGAGATAAGAAAAAATTCAGAAGAAAAATGAATAATGAAGAAAAGGTATCATGTCTTCGTTCTCGGTAAGGAGACATTAAATATAAGGACTATATGTATATACAGATGACCCTCGCACAGCGCCCTCTGTCAGGCCGACCCCCCGCTGAGCCCGTCATTAGGGGCGCTGAGCGTGCCACCAATGGGGGCCCCAGGTGGCGGTAAATAGCCTCACCTGGTTGGTTAAATTATCACTTATGAAAAATTGGAGCGAGGGTGCCCTTCTGTGTAAGGAGGTGATTAGGCTGTTCCCTAAACTATGGCGCCGGAGTGGATCACACTGGAACACGCATCCCACCGCTCAGCGAGGGGGCATATATATATATATATATATATATATATATATATATATCACATGTTTACCAAATGGCGTCCTAGCTTCGTCTCTTCGATGTATATCAACTGACTGTTATATTTCTCTCTTGTGTCTCCCCTGATGTGATTATTACACGAAAGTGCACTTGGGAACTTTTCGTGTTTCATTTTCCCCGTGGACTCATAGGAAAATATATATATATATATATATATATATATATATATATATATATATATATATATATATATATATATATATATATATTATCCCCTGTCAAAAAGATATCACATCAAAACATAAGCGACACACAACAAAGCTGGCGTAATCTCTTGATGTTATTACCAGAGTGTGGCAAACAAAAACAAAAACAACAACAACAACAACGTACAACAAGAAAAAGCGACTTTAACAGACCATGAAAGGAAAACCGAGAGGCAAATCCGGATTCCAAGACAGCAGGTAATCCGACTCGCAGTCGAAGACAATAAACGCTGACGAAGCCTCTTGTCGTTCTTTTAGGCTTGAAAATCTAAAAAAAAAAAAAAAAATATGATATTTCTTATTCTTGCAGGATTCTGGGTGTCATAAAAACGCGCCAGGGTTTTTTTTCTTTTTTTTTTTTGCCAGTGGAGAAATAACAGCAGTGTTTATGCAAGTGACGTGTGCTTCAGTGGCCAGCAGTGTTCTATGACACAGTGAACAAAACAGCAGCAGAAGCAGCAGCAGGAACAGTGCTTCTACAAAACAGTGTATCAGCAGTGACAGGAGCCCCTCACGCAGTGAATAACCAGAGATTCTCCACTGCAGTGACATGTAACAGTGAACTGCATCATAGGACACCACTCGCTCGACCAACACCAGCAGTGACGTCGGAACTCAGAAAAAGACGTGCTGTCGACAGCAGTAGCAGTGACCGACTCGGCAGTGAACACTGTGAAAAGACTATGGAGGGAACTCCCATGAACCATTATGGAACCATGGCATACAGTGACAACGGTGATCCTCCTGTCTTGCAGTGACCAGGTTTATCGTAACGAACTGGTAACATCACAACCCAACTTCAGTAACAGCAGTGACGCTACTGTTATGTGCCAGCAGTGACAATGCCTTACGTACAACCAACGCGAGTGAGAGCAATATTGTAGCAGCAGTGGTTCAACATGGTTGTGGTGGAGTGGTTAGCGTGGCTGACACTGAACTACGCAGGACCCAGGTTCGAATTCCAGACACGGGCCATGAATCAGTCGCCTCCATCTCGTGTGTGTCGAATCCCGAACCGAATATCATGTGAATATTCACCAACAAACGCCATACGCATCGTCCAGCATAATCTTCGAGCCAAGATTATACGATATTCGGATAATTGGGTGGTGTGTGTGTGTGTGTGTGTGTGTGTGTGTGTGTGTGTGTGTGTGTGTGTGTGTGTTCGTGGCCTGAAACTTATGACTGGTGCTGTTCACTTTCCTCTCTCTCTCTCTCTAATCCATTAAGATATTATCAACCAAATCTTGCGGTAGGATGAAAGGAAAGCAGCATTAATACACACACACACACACACACACACACACACACACACACACACACACACACACACACACGGGAGATAAAATACTGAGTTTAATTATTACAGAAATTTATGTTTAGTCTTGAAGTTATGAGGGTGCTGGCTTGGGTATAGTGTCCCAGCGGATGGAACAGGAGGCTACAATACATTCTTTCAGTTTCCTGTACAAATTTCTTATCTGACTCATCTTCTGGTCACTATCCATATCTTTTTCTTTTTCTTTCATACTATTCGCCATTTCCCGCATTAGCGAGGTAGCGTTAAGAACAGAGGACTGGGCCTTTAAGGAAATATCCTCACCTGGCCCCCTTCTCTGTTCCTTCTTTTGGAAAATTAAAAAAATGAGAGGGGAGGATTTCCAGCCCCCCGCTCCCTTCCCTTTTAGTCGCCTTCTACGACACGCAGGGAATACGTAGGAAGTATTCTTTCTCCCCTATCCCCTATATATATATATATATATATATATATATATATATATATATATATATATATATATATATATATATATGTATTTCATATTTGTTCCAAAGGTTTCTATGTACCAAGGCAGCGCCTGGAACGGATGAGGGACTGCCACATTGGCTCACGTCCACTTTCAAGCTGCCATGTACAATGCACCGAAACCCTGGTCTCCTTATCTACAGCTAAAGCCCCACATGATCTTTCCCTGGTTTTCCACTGAACTTCATACGGTCAGGGACAGCACATCGCCTCCTGTACTGCACGTACTCTAAAGGGGAAAAAGATCATGTAGATTACAATCAGAGACCAAGGCCATCTAGAAACGGCACGAGTAGATGGGGCTTCTGAAGAGAAGTAAAACATTAGAAGTGAGAGTTAAGAAATATCCTACAAAATATGAATTTTTCTCTCGAGGCTGGACACCTTCGTGGGATGAATGGAAAGAGAGACAGAAGGCCTTTTGGGGGAACGGGTGGAGATATGAGTAGAGCCAACAGTGCCACTGCCTCAGTCCACCTCCTCAAGAGATACCGGGTCCATGTTTCCCGAACCTCTCAGGAGAAGAGACGAGAGATAGAGTGTGAGAGATTGATTATACAGGGCCAGTGGACAGTGATCAAAGAACTGTCCATTGTTACAAGTCAGGAGGAGGAGGAAGAAGAAGAAGAAGAAGAAAAAGAAGAGGAGGAGGAGGAGGAGGAGGAGGAGGAGGAGTAGGAGGAGGAAAGGGCAGGTCAGCAGCCTTGTGATAATGCGGACAAGGTGAAGAGTTGTATGAGAGATCAAGGGGTAAGACTAGAGGTATTTATACACCCATTGCTCTTAACGGTGATGCAGTGTTCATTCCCTTGGCTTCGGAACGCTCTAGACCCATGTAAGTGTTAAGCTGTGCCTGTCTGGCTCATGCAGATACCAATAATGCTAAATATGGATTTCTTCCCTCCGTTAACACCTTGGTATCTGACGTCTTCCTTGCACTGTCCAGCGGCTGATCAAACTTCTCTACACATGACGGCAGGAGGAGAAGGCAAAGCTAGAATAGCGGACATAAGGAAGAAACCTGTGGATTATTTCAAGGCCACTTTGTGGTCCATCTTCGTCATGAGTTCTAAGGATGGCGTGTGACACGGGGCAACACTTGCACGTGTAGTGAGGAGTCGAAGATGCGACACGAAGCGACACTTGTACGTGTAGTGAGGAGCCGAAGATGTGACACGGGGCAACACTTGCACGTGTAGTGAGGAGTCGAAGATGTGACACGAAGCGACACTTGTACGTGTAGTGAGGAGCTGAAGATTTGACACGAAGCGACACTTGTACGTGTAGTGAGGAGCTGAAGATGTGACACGAAGCAACACTTGTACGTGTAGTGAGGAGCTGAAGATGTGACACGGAGCAACACTTGCACGTATAGTGAGGAGCTGAAGATGTGACACGAAGCAACACTTGCACGTATAGTGAGGAGCTGAAGATGTGACACGAAGCAACACTTGCACGTATAGTGAGGAGCTGAAGATGTGACACGAAGCGACACTTATACGTGTGGTGAGGAGCCGAAGATGCGACACCTGCACGTGCTTTGGGTTTGCTGCTTGTGCGACGGAGGAGAGGAGGCCACGGAGGGCAGTGCCCTTGTAAAAGTGGGAGGTTAGCGTGCCTGCAGCAATGCACTGAGGGGAGTGTGACGCCCTGAGGACTGACAGAGAAAGCCTGGACAGTCACGTCTGACCAGCGTGTAGACATGCGGGATGCAAATGCAGTGAAGTGAGCGACGTGCTGTGAGCCAAACGTTGCAGGGTGATTCGTCACTCACCCTTGATTGTGAAGGTCTGTTCGTACCGAAGCATATACTCCGGGGTGGTGACGGAGGCAACGAGTGTCTGCGACGCTGCAAGTAAAATAAAAGAAAAAAGAAAAGTAGAAGAATGGAATGATTGGCTTCAAGGTCAATGGCATGAGAGGAAATTCATGACTCTCACATGTCTTGGGGTCAGAGTTTTCGCTCACCAGGTCCAGGTTGAACACGTAGGTATAGCAATCTGTGCTCCACTACACACTTGGACAAGTATCAGGCAGGAGCAGCCTTTTGATAATGGATGTTTCCAGATCCAGTGATGGGCGGCCTTCATCAATCCACAGACTTTTAAGTGGTTAAACTCGGGGTTTCACAGGATATTTCAGTCATATCTACGAAAACTGAATGGGGTGGGGGGGCGTGGAGATAGGTCAGCTTCCTCCTCCTGTGTCTCTATCTTATAAAAGCAAAGACACAGAAAAAGAAGGTGGGGACAAAAAAAAAAAAAAGCTGATTAGAATAAGAGAATAGAAAAGAAATAGCAATAACCAAACAGGGAATAGAGAGACATGGAAACAAATAAGAAATGCCGACAAGAAATAATGGAATCACAGAGAACAAATGGTAAACAACGGGAAAGTAATTAAGTAATTCTGGGGGAAGGAGGCAAAATGATTATTCTCAGTCGCGAACAAACAGGGGAAAAAAAAGAAACCGAGACAAACTGCACCCTGAAATGTCAGATGAAATTACTAAAATGAAATAGCAATTTAAACATTAGCTTGATCTCAACTGATAACTATGAGTCAACATTCAGTATAATAAAACACTGGGAAACACTGATGAGGATATATATATATATATATATATATATATATATATATATATATATATATATATATATATATATATATATATATATATGCTGTGGTTTGGTGCATTACTTATGACAGCTAGAGAGTGGATGTGAGCCCACACCGCCGAATGATCTAAGCACAGGAGTTTGACCATCTGTTTAGTACCGACACCACACGTAACCTGGGAACGTGGCTGATATACGTGTGGACGAAGACTCCACTCGAACTATGGGATTTCGAGTCACCAACGCCAAGCACCACACCGCTGAAGCGCGCATACGAGGGAGTTTGGAACCAGACCGAGTTTTAAGGCATTTACAGAGGTTTATCTCACAGCCATCGGCTTCCTGCTCCCCAGCCAGCGTCCAGAGAGGGGGATCGGGGGAAGAGAATTCTTGGAGGTTCCCTGGAGAGGAGCCTCGTCAGCGCCTGAGTGATGAACAGTTCCAACTATGGACAACGCACATGGATCTTCTGTAGGAGGAGGCAGCGGGGAAATCTGTTCCATTTGTTCCGGAGAAGTGTTGTGTGTGTGTGTGTGAGTGTGTGTGTGTGTGTGTGTGTGTGTGTGTGTGTGTGTGTGTGTGTGTGTGTGTATTACCGGAGTCCGCCTACATCGAAGACTTTCTCACACTCCTGTAGAAGGGGACCTGTTGGAGGGAGTCTTAGGGGGTAATTATACTCACTCAGTCCAGTCCAGAGCCTGGTCTCTCGCTGGCCACAAACATCCATGGAGGAGAAAACCCCCCTAGCCAAGACCCCGAGGCGGGTCTGAGGTGGCCCGTCAACTATAAAGCCAAAACTCGGACCCCCTCGAGACGTAAAGCTAGTGTAACGACAGCATTCACTGTCTTTCTTACCAACGTCAGTACATTGGACAACAGCTTGTCCCTAACTTGTTCTGATATCAGACTCATGGCTTCACGCCTCACCATTATGAGGACAACGCGTCTAATCCGGGGGAGAATTACGGCCAAAAAATTGCTCCTCACAAAATTGTGGCAGATGGTGAGGAGTGTTGGTAACTTCCCCGTTTTCTCTGGCGGCTCTTGGCGTGATGACTTTGGCCTGTTGAACTTTTAGGGTCGTTTGATGTATTTTTTTTTTCCAACGTGCGCGGGCACACACACACACACACACACACACACACACACACACACACACACACAGGTTTTAGGCAAAGTAAATAAACGTATTTTTCTCATGAATATGTATATGAAATTCTTCCTTAAGCAGATTCATCTTTTTTTGGTTTTCATTTTCATTTTATTACATTTCTCTTTCGTTCTTTTTGAACGTTATGCCTGCGAATGTCCTTGTATCTTTTTTTGTCTACGTTGAGACAATCGTAAGGCCCACAAATACATCTCCTGTTCTGGAAAGTCTCAGAGGGTGGCACTCAAGTGGCTGGTGTTTCGCTACAGTACAATGGTCTGCTACAGTGAGACGCCTCAGTGCAGATCTACCCTAGACGTAAATTTGGGTACCATTCATGCAGACCGTGTACCACCCAGCGTCGGAGGAGAGTACAAAGATACCATGAGGACCATAACACACTTAGGTCTCAGGAGGTTAAGGTGTGAGGCATCGAACATTTGGTCGTGGTCCGTATTCTTCGTGGATCCCAAACCTTATCCTTCCGACAGCGATCGTCATTTGTTGGTAGTTACGATTTGGTAAGAGACCTCTCTTTGTGTGAGACTGCTTATTGTGTCCCTGAGCCACACCATCCTTGTTCCTGAACCAGATCTTAAGTGTCCCTGAAGTAGATCATCTGTGTCCCTGAGCCAGACTACTCGTCTCCCTGAGCCAGACTACTCGTCTCCCTGAGCCAGACGACTCGTCTCCCTGAACCACACCTCCCGTATCTACCATGCCCCAACTCCCTCCCTCCCTCCCTCTACAACCGAGCTTTGGCTACCGACGCTATTGATTCTGACCTGGAGTGAGGCAAGGAATCCTTCACTGGCCCTTGTGTACATTTCCTAAATCCAGTTGGAAGAAAAAAAGAAAAAAAAGAAAGAGTCTTTTCTTCGGGGTTAATCATCGACACAATCCTTAAGGATCGGCCCACACAGATCCTTGATGCAGGACACAATGCGCAGGGAATTAAGCTGGAAGGCATACTGGGTCATGCTGAATCTTCTGTAGCTCTGTCGACTCAAAGTTAATGGCACGGTTGGCGAGATGGCTTCTCTCCAGATTTATCTGACTTCTCCGTTCTTACTCGTAGGAGAGAAAACAGATTCTTTTACTCATCCTGAGAGACTGGTATAGCAAGAATATTATCTCCCTCACGTGGGCGTCAGTCTAGAGACTAAGAGACTAGCCTAGACTGAGTTGTTCAAACCCCTAATATACGATCGTCAGATACCATTGTGGCTTGGAATCGTTTAGTGAGCAGTGAGTGAACACTGTACCGCAGTTCTAAAACTATATAACGCAACATATATGTGGGGGAAGAAAAAGAAGAAGGAGAAGGTATACGTAAACTGTGACTGAAGAAGCTGGAGGGCATAAGGAATGTCTAACTGACTGAAGAGACTTGAAGTAGAGTGGCTGTATATACTTACCCATGAAGGCGGACGGGATGGAAGTGAGGAACAGTTTCTGGCTCCGGATGGGCACGCCAGTCTCCGGGTCCTGCATCTCTCTCACTAATGCCTCCATCTGTGGACAACACATACAACACTGGTTAGAGAGCTACGTCAACTGGCCTCTTGTTTACACCCACCTCACCTCCCAGGGACTTGAGCACAACCCTAGGATTCATATTACGAGGTTCATACGACAAAAATTTAGTAAAAATATACGTATAAACACTGAAAGAAATTTATATATCTATAAACATCAATGTGGGACACAGAATAGTCTGAACTGACAGCAGACGTAAGGAAATATATCGACAAATGGATTGTTGAGATGATGACACCAGTTCACTGTACTAGCAGTTGATACAGACATCAGCTGGATAAGTCTTCCTCGTCTAACATATTCTTACTTCAGCTGCTCATATTTTCACGATTGTTGATATCATGTTACAGTTTATTGTTTTTAGTCTTACAACAGCAGACAAGACGTGGGCAAAACTATACCCCAGGCGTGGCTACCTCGGGTGATTGGTGAGACAGAGGATTAGAAAAATAATTTGAGCTCTTTCGGTTTTCGCAAAGGCGACTGGTAAAGGTGTGTGTGTTGTAGGATGAGAGAAAAACAAAAGAAAGAGGAGAATTCCATGGCTTTTCTGTGTGAAAGAAGAAAGAAGTTTCAATCCTTGTATGGCCGATCTGCACATAAAAACTATGGGATGCAGCTGCCAGCCTTGTGTTACAGATTCAGGTATTAGTGGCTGGGATACACGTAGACACCTTACGAGAGAAGTGGCCGAAGTAATACCTGCAGAAGTGAAAGAAAGAAGCAACATCACAGTAGACAGTAAGAGGAGGCTGAAGAGAGTTGACTACGGAACAGTTAATAAGACAGAAGACTTTAGATTCTTTCCAGGCTATGTGAGCGAGCGGTGGCCACTCTCGCCCACAAGTGAAGACACTCTCGTGAGTGCAGAGTCAGGGAAAGAGTATTTCTGAAGGCCTTAGACTCACATTTGCATCAGTTGTTAAAGAATAATAATGGTTCTATTTCTAAGGGAAGCTGAATGTCATACGGGGTGTATGTTACGCACACATATGTACAGACACACAATTATTTGTGTGTGTGTGTGTGTGTGTGTGTGTGTGTGTGTGTGTGTGTGTGTGTGGTGTGTCGTGTTCCCCAGTTGTCGAGTACTGCACAGGCGGGAGGAACCTACAGAAGCGAGGGCGTCGTGCTGCAGGAGCTCCCTCCACCGTCCAGTCTTCAGGCGATGTTCCTTCTTTGGCCAGACCCTTCCACCTCTGGCCCCAGCCCCAGTGCCCATGTTGGCACGGGTCACAGGCGGGTCACACGGCCTCCGGCGGTGGTGGCACTTTAAGTAGGGGATCAGGGAGGTCACCGAGCGGTGCTGAGGATTTGGCTCGACAAGAACCGGAGGGGAACTTCTCCCTTATACTGCCTTGTACATCCTTATACTTCCACCTATACTTTATAGCCTCATAAACAGATGGTCACAACCCTTGAGCAAAATAGTTTCAACTCGTCTTCACTGACTGGAGATCTGCCAGTGAATGAGACCTACAACCAGTACCTTCACTGCCTCACCAACACCATCACAACCCCAGTGAGTAAGTGTTCGCCACCACCACCACGATCAACTGCCTCGCCAACACAACACAACCTAGACTGATGGTAGCAGTGATATGTGTCCTGGGCTCCTGCTGGGGTCGGCCATTAGTGGCTACATCAGGGAGGGAGGGAGAGGGAGGGTTGACGCCACCTGCCGTCAGTCACGAGATGGGGAGCTGGTCAAGTCCAGGGGTGAGGGTGGCGGCTGTGTTTACCTTGCTCTAGTGATTATAACTTCTTCATCCTCACACTCGCGTGTCTCCTGTGATACCTACTTACTCCTCCTTGATGAGGACACGAAGACCACACACACACACACACATATATATATATATATATATATATATATATATATATATATATATATATATATATATATTTCCTGGGGCTGGAGGTAAGTATATTTTCATTTCAGATTATGACTCTTGATGAGATTACTGTTCGTCAGCATCATTAGCGTGGGTATAGCCTGTGGTCTCTCGGGGATCAAGAATGATTACACAAAGGTCAGGGTCATAGGACAAATAAAGATGAATAAATCTTTTTCATTTCCGGGGCGAGCGTTCAGGTAAATCATTCTCCCTTCTTTTTCTTTTCTTTCCATTTTCTATGTCGAAGGGTTTGAGACGCAGAGGAAAGTCCTCGCTGAGGCTAAGCTTGAGATGAAGCGTTCGGAAATAGGGTTGAAAGAATAGAGAAGAAAGGAGAGAGAGAGAGAGAGAGAGAGAGAGAGAGAGAGAGAGAGAGAGAGAGAGAGAGAGAGAGAGAGAGAGAGAGAGGAGGGAAGAGAATCTAAGAGCTTCCTTAGCAAGGGGAAAGGAGTAGGTCGTAGACGTTGTCAAGACTACGTGAAGGTTAGGAAGGAATCCAAAACTTAAGAGATGTAAGAAAAGAAACAGATATCGCAAGGGTTCACCCCCTGAGCTGCCAAGGAGCACACAGTGATCATATGTGTGTGGCACCACTCAAATCACGTACGAAATTACGTTTCGGTTTGCCACGATAGTACACTATATAGAAAGGAAAATGAGATCGGGGGAAGGGGGGTTTGGAGCATCAATATTTACCTTACGATGATTATCAATTTCATCGCAGCCTCTGCGTCCTGATGCTGGGGACCGAGCGTCCTGCTGCTGGGGATCGAGTGTCCTGCTTGCTGGGGACCGTGTGTTCTACTGCTGGGGATCGAGTGTAATATTTATTCGTGGGAAGGCTGGGCGGCGGAGCCAACAGGCGACCACCCGATATCTCATCTGTTTTAAGCGAGTGGGTAGTTGTTGCCATGCTTAAACAATGGAGTAACTGGTATATTTCGACTATAAGACTGAAAATCAAGATAAACCTCTGTAGGATTTCCACACGTTACGTTGATTTCTAACATTGTTTCACCTACATCTACGCTATCTAACTCCCATATTTTCCCTCATCTTTACAACCATCCCCCTACCAATCATCTATCGTAGTGGGATGAAATCCTATGCTCCCATCACTCTCCGATGCTCCTCCCATCACTCTCCCTTTTGTCTCATTATAATCTAGATACAGTATACCATCACTGCAAAGCGAAGCTGATATTTCTATGTGATTTATTTGGTGCCCCTAAAGTCCATTATTATCACTGACGATATTTATAGCGGTGCAGTGGATCTGGCAATCGGGAAATGGGATTTTGATCGTCAGTCAGTCGCTCACAGACGATTCGAATCGTCTTGCATTCACGACGACAACTGTGGCTGAACCCATTCGATTCCTTCGTGAACTTTATGTTGAAAATAATCTCTGGACGTCCACCGTGCGTCAGAAGTCGGCTCATGGGGCGGTCACTGTTGGCTAGCTGGCGCACAGTCGTGCCAGCGAACGTAAAGACTCGGTGTGCTGTGTTGGTCGACGGCAAGAAGGGAAAGAAGAAAGGCTTCACCTTTCTGAGAGTGTGCAAGACTTAAGTTCAAACCATTCCCTTCATCGAGGAAGAGAGCAGCCTAGCTATCTCTCGAGCTAGGGAGAAACCAGACGCCAACATCTCACAAGGATCTGATGTGGAGTGGGGGGGATCAGACTTCCACCAGCGACCCCTCACAATGTGGGGACGCTAACTTGCCGTCATCGGGAGGGGTCGCACCAGGACTGCAGTGGATATTCCCAGACAGCGGAGACATCCCACCCTGAGAGCGAGGAGAGTTGCGGCCACAGTGTGACGTCTGGAAGCCATAAATCGTCTGGAATAGACTCGAGATAGCATCGTGATGTGTTGTGCGTCTGCCATACGTCTGATCCAGTGGGCGCCTGCTACACCAAGTGGAACTCTTAAGTGTGACACTGAGGCGGGAACCTCGTACTAGGATGCTATGACAGACCTGCCCTTGTCCTAGTGGCCTGGTACCCTAGAAAAGGTGTTTAGAATGAGTCAAAATCATCGCAGGAAAACTTTCTGGTTGAGAAGAGAAATCTATGAGTCGGGACTGATGGCTGGCCTGAGGGAGAAGATTTGAGCTGGTGGTGGGTTAGTGGGTGGAGATGGGTTTACGCCGTTATACCCAAAGGGTCGTACCGTCGTGCCCAGAGGTCGTACCGCTGGGCCGAAGGGTCGTACCGTCGTGCTCAGAGGTCGTATCGGTGGGCCGAAGGGTCGTACCGTCGCGCACGGAGGTCGTACCGCTGGGCCGAAGCGTAGTACCGTCAGTGCTCAGAGGTCGTACCGCTGGACCGAAGCGTCGTACCGTCGTGCTCAGAGGCCGTACCGCTGTGTCGAAGGGTCGTACCGTCGTGCTCAGAGGTCGTATCGGTGGACTGAAAGGTCGTACCGTCGTGCTCAGAGGTCGTACCGCTGTGTCGAAGGGTCAGAATCTACTGAGGTCCATGTTCGTTGCACTATCTTGCCACTGTCATCTGTATTACATTTATGGTCGGTGATTCCACCTGGTAAGAATGGTAAACTGTTCCTTCATGTGGCTTTGGGTAACCCGAGGTGGCACTTGAGATGGCACCAGGCACAGCTAGAGGTCCAGACACTCAAGGCAGTTCCTCTCGACCTCCCTACGAGGGGGAGGATGAACAGACAGGGTCGGCTGTGTTCCAGCTACCCCGCCCCGTAATCGAAGTATTTCGGACCCTACGCGCGATTCACCACGGAAACTTAATTCATAAATCCATGACCATTATACCACTAATGTCAGGTAGTTAAGAACACTCACTGGACCAATATCCCTTCCGTCCAGTTCCCTGGAAGAGGCCACAATGAGTCGTTAGCACTGACGGACTTGCATCGTGCCGCTGGAGCAAAGAACTTAACTAACACTGGCTTGTTAAATAAGTTATCTCAGGCATGCAAAGCCGTGGACACTGATTTATTTATGGGGCAAAAAAACAAACAAACAAACAATATCTATCTGGATTCATTACGAACTGTGTACACGTAATAGAAGTGTCACGTTTATTTGATACAACAGCAGAACAGAACACTGTTTCCTGATGGTAAAATGTCCACTGGAACATTAATCTCAAATCCTCTAATTGACTTTCACTAATACGTGTCTCTCATTTCTTTTTTTCCCCGACCAGTTTTACCGATTTCCATTTCCCATTACTTCACCCCAGCCAGGGTGACGGAGAGTGTTACTAAATGACAGGTATTGCTCTCATTCGTGAGGGACTTGTGTTCGTGGCGGATCCTTCGACAAAGGAAGGCCAGTGACCACAGAGAACCGATCTTTTCCCACGAGCTGTCGTGGTGAGGGTGACGAATGGTGGTGGTGATGGTGGCGGTGATGGGTGGTGACGCAAATGGTGGTGGTGGTGGTGATGGGTGGTGACGCGAATGGTGGTGGTGGCGGTGGTGATGGGGATCCTGTGGCATTATCTTAACGTCCTTGCGTCAAAGACACATCACGGAGCCATGGGGATCCTGTGGCATTATCTTAACGTCCTTGCGTCAAAGACACATCACGGAGTCAATGTTCACATATGGCGGCGGGATCTGTGTATAGTCTTAACTATAAGGAAAGGTTTGAGTCGAAGTCAGCCCTGAGGGGCACGGTTATGCCTCCACTCTCACGCCCGGAGCCACAGTAAACAGCAGAGTCTCCCTGTGGTTGTTGCCTCAGGTCTATTTACCTTGCTGGGATGCCAGGCTCAAGGGCTGGCTGGCTAATACCTTATTCATACAAACAAAAGACACGCTCAGCGTCAGGAGATGACAGGAGAACCACCTGAAGCAGCAGTTCACTGAGAACCTGCAAGAGACAGGGCAGATTGCCACGGTGGGCCATATGCAGAAGTGACGGTGTTTTTAAATTTGTTCAAGACTTTTCGATTTGTGGCTATAACTTGACCCTGGTAGTCGACAGCCCTAAGGCCATTTGGGCTCGTCAGGACACGCGTCCATTTACGTATTTCACAAATCCAAGTCACAGTTATCAAGCCGGAAGCAAAGGAAAATCTCATTCAGTTCTCAGGATAGCTGTTAAGTCACTGTAGAACGCATTGGTACCATACGGAGTTGATCAACGTGATTCTCCTAACTCCCTCAACTCAACAGAACACTTTACTCACTACAACACATCCTTTTGGCCATGATCTGTTGGTGTTGCATGGGATAAAGGCGCGGGTGGAGGAGAGACAGTCCGAATACCATTCACTAAGTTACAAACGAAGATACGAGTCTTGAAATGCCTCTGGTTCTTCAAGATACCTCAAGGACGGCACGCCAAGTAACAGGAGACACCAGCAAAGAAGACCTCTCATAGCACCCGAGTCTGGAAGGATATATATGTATGTATGGTGCAGATGAAGCCTCTTATTGCCTGGAAAAGCCAGCGTCCTGCTCCTGCAGAAGTTCTCCAGTCCTTCAGCAGGTGCGCTGGAAGGAGACATGTTCTTTGCTCGAAGGAACTCGGGCCGACCAACAGCCACGTCGACTACCGCATATATATATATATATATATATATATATATATATATATATATATATATATATATATAAACCTGGCAAGGGATGATGTTTGTTGATGGGGAATCCACCCCTCAAACTGGTATACAGTGAATGAGATTTTTACAGGCTGCAACCCACCGGAAAATTGCCAGCTCCACCGCCCGGCGTGATCTACGCCAGACCTAACCAGCCCCTGGGAAAGAGAAATATTGATATTTAAGTTTGTTGACCTCCCGAGCCAAGAGCCACATGGATGAGGCTAACCCTTCCTCTGGCGTATAGGGGAAGGAGAAGTAGGGGAGGGAGTTCAATCACCTGGCCTGATGCCCCTGAGATGACCTGACCTAGGCTGAAGGGTTCTTGTCTACCTAGTTAGTGACCCGTGTGATGCGTTTGTGGGAGTGTGTGAGGGGAGGTGGTACCTACCTACGTATCTACCTGACTTCGATGAGATGTTTGCCAAAAGGGCAAGGCAAGTCTAGCGCGTAGTGCTCAAAGCAAGGAAATCTAGTCAAGAGGGAACTCACGTGCACGTAGGCCAGAATAGAAAGAAGACATCTACCTGGTCTACAAAGGGGAACCTGACAGCCACTGTAGTGATGGCTCGGCAGAGAGAGAGAGAGAGAGAGAGAGAGAGAGAGAGAGAGAGAGAGAGAGAGAGAGATAGAGAGAGAGAGAGAGAGAGAGAGAGTCAGTGTATGATTTCCCCAGGCTGGCGAAGGACAGCAAACCAATTAAACTTTTCATCTCGTGGCGTTGCTGGAAACAAACACAGCCTTCATCATAAATGCCTCTTGGCTTTATTTTGGAAGTCAGTAATTTCCCTGGCCGCTCAGCGCCCTCCCTGCCCCCCCCCCCCCCCCCCCAGCGCCCTCTCTGGGATTGCCTGTAGCCTTCGTGGGAGGGGCGAGAACACATATTAGAGTTAAAGCCTCGTATCTCCCAAGCCAGAAAGAGACGAAGAAAAGACCTCATTCGCTCGCATCCATTTTCTAGCTATCATGTGTAATGCACCGGGACCACAGCTCCCTAACCACAACCACGCCCTACAGACCTTTCCATTAACAGCACCATCGCCCCCTGTATATCACATTGCTCCAATTGACTTTATCTCGTGTACGCCTCTCATCCTCATGAATGTTCAGGCCCCAAGCACCCAAGATCTTTTTTTCACTCCATCCTTTCCATCTTCAATTTGGTCTTCCCCTTCCTCTTGTCCCCTGCACTTATGACACATACATCCTCTTGGTCAACCTCCCCTCACTCATTCTCTCCATATGTCCAAACCATTTCAGCACACCCTCTTCATCTCTCTCAGCCACACCTTCCTTATTACCACACCTCTCTCCTTAACCCTTTATTACTTACTCGATCAACCTTCCTCACGCCACGTTTCCCTAAGGAAGGAAGTGTGCTGGTCTGCAGGTCTTGTCCAGGAGGTATGAGTGATCGACCAGCTGGGTTGAGACACTAGTCTATCGCGTTCTCACACTTTACGGTGTGTGTTCAGAGTCTTAAGTGACCCGGACGGTCTACATACATCACATCACAGGAAACACTCAACGCCAAAGTTTCAATACCTTTGTCACTGGAATCACAACCCTTAAACATAAGGTCTTAGAAAATATCGTAATGCTGCTAGTCTTATGAAGTCAAACTGATTATTTTTCTTTTCTCTCATAAATCTGCCAGTGTCGGAGTGAGGTCTCTGCTGATGTTATGGGCGGTGTCCAAAGGCGGAGGAGCACCATCTGGTCGTGGCTAGGGTAGTCATTACTGATACGTACTCGTCTTCCAGTGCTGGTGCCTTGACTGTAGTCCCTCTGCCCTTTTTTCCACTGGATGGCAGATGGACCTCATGCAAGTCTGGAAGTAGCCGACCTCCCAGTCAATCTTCTCCAACCGTCCCTCTCCTCTTTACACTCACTCTGTATTCCACAGCTTCTTCATGGTGTCTCCCCTTCTCCACCCAGCGAGTTCTTGAGGCCCTTGACTGAAGATAGACCAAGAGACGAGGCTTCCTGTGCCGCCTGCCCCCCCCCCCCCCCCCCGATCACAAGAAGAGCCGTTTAGACCAAGGCACCAACTCCAGGTACTCCAAAGACTTAACCAAACTACAAGACACAGAAGCTAATGCATATCCAAAGAAAGACGTAACAACCAAACTACAAGACACAGAAGCTAATTCATATCCAAAGAAAGACGTAACAACCAAACTACAAGACACAGAAGCTAATTCATATACAAAGAAAGACTTAACAACCAAACTACAAGACAAAGAAGCTAATTCATATCCAAAGAAAGACTTAACAACCAAACTACATGACACAGAAGCTAACTTATATCCAAAGAAAGACTTAACAACCAAACTACATGACACAGAAGCTAACTTATATCCAAAGAAAGACTGATTTACGAAGAAAACGGAATTTGTACGACGGAGGCAAGTTGGGAAACCTGAACTTGTGTTCGCCACTTAAAGTGGCAGCCCACAGGTCAGGACAGCTGAGACATGTTGTATAAATTAAACTGTCAGCGACCGATCTCCCTCCCTCCCCCTCCCCCTCTCCCCCAAACTCCATATCTTGCCAACATATGTCCAAGAAGATGAACGAGGACACACGTCTTGTTCTCATTCTTTTTATTTACGACTAACGTAAAGTCGTAGGAACGTGCATGATAAATAGTAATAGGCTGGGGTTTGATATAGATCCTGAGGCATCCATTAGAGTACTAACCTCCTCTGATCTCAGTACTATTATATATATATATATATATATATATATATATATATATATATATATATATATATATATATATATATTCCCTAGCCTGAGCCAGGTATATCCATTTTATCAACCAACCCATAGGGGTGGATGAACAGCTGGGTTGACTGTGAACAGACTGACCAAACCAGGATTCGAACTCATGTAAAGGTAAACGAGAAACCCTCGTCGTCATTTCGTCATCGTTCCGTGATTCGCTAGACACTGTATTTGGCTCTGTTATCCAGAGAGAGAGAGAGAGAGAGAGAGAGAGAGAGAGAGAGAGAGAGAGAGAGAGAGAGAGAGAGAGACCCTCCATCCCACCCCAAGGACATCACGGGGCCCCAACTTTGAATGGGGGGAGGTACCGGTCGGTCTAAGCCAGGTTGTGTGCCCCCGAGGTTCGTGGTGTCGGCTCTCGAAGCCACGGACCTTCAATTTGGTTTTTCTCTCATTAAAGCTAACTTGATTTTCATGCAATAATCAACATTATATATATATATATATATATATATATATATATATATATATATATATATATATATATATATATATATATTATATACACACACAGATAAATGGCCACCAGGGGGTCGAGCCTTCCTCAGTGGAGGTATGAGCTGCTAGCATGCGTGTGTGTCTTGCCTTCGGCCACAACAGTAGCAGATGCCCATTGAGAGCGTCGCCTCCCCTTTAAGAGAAGGTGTTGTGGCGGTATGGAGATGGGCCACACCCACTAACCCTGGGCCAAAATTGCTGCTGTACCCCTCCTGCATTCAACAGAGCTCCGGGTGTACCGCTGAACTCCAAATGTACTCGTGTACCCCTACTGTACCACCTAGACACACACACACAGCTTGGAGACACCTCCTCCCACAGGCGTTTCGCCCATTACCAAGGGCGTCGTCAGGTATTTTCTAATAAAAGAAGAAGATCTATCGGCTCCTTGTTCCAGTAAACCTCGAGTTTATTGCTGATCTACGACAATCCAAGAGATTAACGGCATATCATTTCCAGTATGGTGCAAAGGATATTGGACCGTGACCCACCTACCCCACGGTATGGTGGTGTTGTATCACATCCAGTGGAACGCTAAGGCGTTGGTTGATATCTGGCACGGTACTGGGTAGTCTCACTCACTCTCTCTCTCTCTCTCTCTCTCTCTCTCTCTCTCTCTCTCTCTCTCTCTCTCTCTCTGATTGATAATTCTGATGACATGGCTTATCAACTTTACTGAGGTAGAGAAACTCGAAATTTAGATAGAGATATAGATCAAAAAGGATTCTATAGATACATAGAAGGTCGGCCAAAGGACTCGTCTGCAAGTTGTAGCATCACGAGTGAGAGAATTTCATTGTCAGTGGAGGGAAAAGAGCACAGGATCGATCAATTACCCTCTTGCCTCGAAGGAACCTACTTTACCCTGCTCTCGAGTGGAGCGCATCTTGGTGGATGCAGGAATCCCATAGAAAAGGGACCTCCACTGACAGAGAGAGAGAGAGAGAGAGAGAGAGAGAGAGAGAGAGAGAGAGAGAGAGAGAGAGAGAGAGAGAGAGAGAGAACTCTATATTACTGACATCCCTCATTAAGAGAGGATGGAGGCCCCGAGTATGACAACATCCTACACCTGTGGGGGAAGAGCACTTGACGCTGGGGGGGGGGGGGGGGGGGGGGTAGGTAGGTAGGTAGGTAGGTAGGTAGGTAGGTAGGTAGGTAGGTGAGGAGGGAGGAGGGCCGTCCACAGCGGCTGTGGCCCAAACACTGTGTTGTTTGGTGTGGCTATGTGGCTCCTCCCACACCCACCCTCCCTCCTTCCTCATCACCATCACAAGGACCTTCTTCCTCCTCCCACCGCCATCATAATGGTCTTATTCTCGCCACCATCACAAGGGCCTTCCTCCCACTACCATCACAAGGGCCTCACTCCCGCCACCATCCCAAGGGCCTCCTCCCGCTACAAATATTCGTGTCTAACCCTTTTCGAGACGGCGTCGCCTCGGGGCACGAGCTGTGGTCTGGATATACAATATCGTTATAGACATACAGTGCTTCACACCGACGACCTTCCTCTTTTTTTCGGACTTAGAAAGAGACTGTGAGTCACTTTGGTCTTGCGTTCTACTTCTGTGGCTGTCTAGGACCCATATGCTCCGTTAAGATAATGATTCTCTGCTTATTAAAGACGAGTTGTGGTTTCTCGCGTGTTACTAACAAGTGCTGAGCTATGAATGCTGGTGACAGGATGGGCATAGGCGACTGCTGAGTAAGAAGAAATCTTTACATCTATTTGTCTGGCCGTAACCAGCAGCCATGGTTGGACATGGAACACGAAAGAACGAAGGGAAGAGATGCGGCTCAAGGTGGAAAACTTAACGCTGTTACAGTAGACACTGTAGTAACATCAACCACTGTAACGGTAGTAACCGTAGGTGCATCGACCACTGTAATGGTAGTAATTGTAGCGGGTGTTGGCCGCTGTAGCGACAGTAACTGTAGTGGCATCAACCACAGTAGTGAGGGGCAGTTGCAATGGGTGGGTTATGTAAGTGGGTGCTGGTGAAATTGGTCGGTGGCGGAGTGGTTTGCTGGTGCAGTGGGCGTTGGTGGTGGTGGTGGTGTCGGTGATGACTGTGTAGTGGGTGGTGATGGCATTATGGGTGGTGGTAATGTTTCCCTGACGTTCATTTCGTCTACGAGTTGGGCTGGCGGGCTAGACGCCTCTGGTAACAGATGTCCGAGTGTGAAGGTGTCTGTCCGTTTCTATCTTCTTTCAAGAAAACTTTATCTTGTAAGCCAGTCTCCTGTGGCCAGAGGCGACTGTGCTCGGGTCCTGGATCAGAAGTATTCCTCCACCTCATCCCTCGTCGCTCCGCATACGACAAATAACGAAACTGGAGGTGACTTGGAAATGGATCCACCAGACCAAATGGCGATGAAGCGGTGTTCGAAAGAGGTTATTGGGACATTATCTGGGCACCATTTGCCAAGACCCCATCCTTGGAGGTTATGGCCAACTCAAGGTGCATCAGTGTGTAGGGTCGGCAGGGGCTTAGACGTCAGGTCCCTCCAGTGGACAAGGCTTGGTAACCATTCTTAAGAAAGATGTTGACGACTGTGTCTTGCAGAGCGGCCAACCTCTGCCCCCTTGTGGGTGGAATTCATGCCTAGTATGCCTCCTAGACCATACGATAATAACAGAAAAATGAAAATCACAAGGTAGGACTATTGTAAAGACGAAGATGATGAGAAAAGAAGGCAGTAGCAACTGGATGTGATCATGGAAAGTCTTGAAACTAGTGGAAGAGTAAGTAGCCACCTTACCACATATAAGCCAAGAGCTGTGAGGAATGAGACCAGCGCCCACGCAGCCACAGCCTCGACACAGGAGAGGATCCAGTACCACATGACGACCAGAAATGAAATTCTATAACACTGAAAAGATTTGACACGAGTCGCTAGGTCACCCGGGGTTGCAGCCGTTTCCTCCTCGCTGTATCGACTCCTTTGCAAGCGGAGGAGGTACCAAGCCGCGCCAGGAGGGGCTTTGTGCTCTACCAGGGAGTTCTGTCTTTGTATTAAAGGTATATAGTGTACTACCACCACACGTGGCAGTACTAGCGAAGGGCCGGTCACCCTGTACTGTATATCAATCCACAGGAAACAATATGGGATAAACTTAACACATCAAAATACCAGAGTACATCGATAAGGATGAAGAAACAAAACTGAAATGAATTGCATGCCCGTGTGAGAGATTCAATCCTATACAGGGCAACAGTATAGCGTATCGAGGAGTGTTAGTGTCGCTAGGTAGGGACCTCTTGCTCCCAGGGTGGATACTGGCACCTATCATGGGTCGTATAGGCTCGGCAGATAGGTCTGCTCCTCAACAAATACAGCATCACTGGCTTACAAGACCCACAAACGAGTCTACCCAACACTAGGCACAGTCAGTGTTGTATGGCATAGACTCTGTCTCACAAACATGGGATAAAGAGCATAAGACATAGCAAGACAACATAGCTACAGGACTCTACACCCTCAAACGTGGTGACCCTCGAGGGGTGGGTCACAGAATACGAGTGGTAGCTAAACACTTGAATGGTAATTAGGTCATGCCTCCCCATGTACACTTGAACTGGCCATTATAGATGTTGCTTAAGTAGACGACCCGGAATTAAGAAAGAAGTAAATCAAGATATCACTCCATATGATATTGATTATTGACGTCATCAATACATGCGAGATGAAACACTTTATAGCAACTTGCAATGTTGACAAGTTGCACACGTCTTTGTTTCCAAGTTGATCCTTGTCTCTATCTAGATATGAATTAAACCAATCGGTCAAATAACTGAGGTATTAAGCAAAGTTGGTTTTCAATAATTCAGTGACAAGATTAATGAATGATTCATCTTGCTTTTCTCTTATTTTCCAGCCGTCCAAGACACTGTGTCATGAGGCTGAGCTTATCCACATCTAACTTATTCAGTAAGTTAACAGCTGATTTCTCTACCACGAAGTTACCTGGTTTTTAAAATCACATGAACTAGACAGTCACTGAATTGAGTTGTTAAGTCGCTAATGAAAGCCACACAACCTTGCCAAGTTAATAAGAATGACTTGGTGAGCCAAAGTTGTAACAATTTGGCAATCAGTACTGAACTTGCAACAGAGAGAGAGAGAGAGAGAGAGAGAGAGAGAGAGAGAGAGAGAGAGAGAGAGAGAGAGAGAGAGAGAGAGAGAGAGAGAGATACGTGCCAGGAGATACGTAAGGCGAGCCCATGCCATACCAGCCATTACGGGCAAGGTTAGACCTCAGCGTCCACAACGCGTCTTTACAAGATCAACACCGCTGTATCTCTCAGGAGCGGAGGAAGAAAAGATTTCTAAAGAGAGAGAGAGAGAGAAGGAGAAGAAGGGGAGAGTTGTGAGAGAGGAGAGAGAGAGGAGGGGTGGTGGGTGTGTGTGTGTAGAGAGAGAGAGAGAGAGAGAGAGAGAGAGAGAGAGAGAGAGAGAGAGAGAGAGAGAGAGAGAGAGAGAGAGAGAGAGAGAGAGAGAGAGCGTGTGTGTGTGTGGGTGAGTGAGAGCTCCCACATGTGAGAGGAGCTAGCCCTCCCTCACCCTCACCTCCCTCACTCCCCGGGCTGCACCCGGCCATTCACTCCCTCACCACCACCACCTCATTAATTATGAGCCGAGGTCATGACCCTGGAGATTCCAAGGAGGGGGGGGGGGGGAGGCCGCTCGTTACGTATTGACCCTCCCAAAGGTCCAGGATGACGGGAAGAAGACAATGTCGCTTTTCTTTACATACACACACACGAGGATCAATATATCTTGCGTCGCTAGTGTATGTATATCTCGCGTCGCTAGTGTATGTATATCTCGCGTCGCTAGTGTATGTATATCTCGCGTCGCTAGTGTATGTATATCTCGCGACGCTAGTGTATGTATATCTCGTGTCGCTAGTGTATGTATATCTCGCGTCGCTAGTGTATGTATATCTCGCGACGCTAGTGTATGTATATCTCGCGTCGCTAGTGTATGTATATCTCGCGTCGCTAGTGTATGTAGTACTTGATGTGACACACACACACACACACACACACACACACACACACACACACACACACACACACAGATACTGGGCACTGAGTCTCTTCCCTTCATCGTGCATGGGTCAAGGTCGCGTTACAAGAGCAGTATTATAAAAGTTTTCGAGTTTAAATGTTAAAATTCTAATTTTCTCTTCTCGGAAAAAAAACAAAAAACAAAAATAAACCTCCCCCACACACCGTTCTTTTAGTTCTGGTTGACTTCCCTGAAGATGGTTCCTTAAGGAGTTCTTTTAAGGTATTTTTTGTTTGTCTTTTCCTGTATTGTATCGGTTGTAAATGAGATATCAGTGCAAGAATAAAACTTCGTAGTATTCAGTAATGAAATTATACATACAAGTTTTCGCTTCCAAGTATATAAATCTTTCTTCGTATTGGTTATAAATGTATAGATAATGAAATGTATAACAAACACATACATATACACTAACAACACGCTTATATACATTTGCGAGTGTGTATATAATACATATATTTCCAAATGGTTACATCCACCACTTATTTCTTTCTCGAAATGCATATTACACTTGACCCAAAGGAAAAAAATATTTTCTTCGCCAAAACTGAATGTGCCAAGCGCATTTTGTTTCCCTCATCACATTGTTGGAAAACACTGGAGAGAACCCATTATGATGTCTGTTCCCCTGTCATCCTGTCTCCATTTAGGAGCCAACACACAGTGGAGGAGCCCCAGGGGGAAAGGAGAACCACTGTGGTGCGTCCTGGTCGTAAAATACCGTCGAGAATGCAAGAAATTGGAGAATTAAGGGGAAAGATAAGATTTACGTAGAAGGGTGGGTAGTATAGAAGGCTAAGGAAGGGTAGAGGAAAATAAGCGAGTTTTTGGGATGTCTTAAGTTTAGGAGTGTCCAGTGGACGAACAACTGGTTTGGGTATTGAGTTAAGACCTGTTTTATTGAGTTAAGACCTGTTTTATTCATTTCATTCAATCATGTTTGTAAAGATTCTTTATACTGCCTACGTAAATATTCTGAGCTCTCAGAGAAGTGGTATGATTTGCAAAGATGACCCTCGACATTGTCAAAGCTGTTCTCTACCATTCATGAAAGAGAACGGAAGCGACCCCTTATTTGCATATACACTCCAAGGTCGTTCCCTCCTCCCAGACCAAACCCCCCCCTCACTCCCCCATGATGAATGAATCATGACGAATCATTCATCAACTCGTACGTACTCCCAAGAATGAGTCTCACGCTTCGTGAATCACCCAAAGCGACTTGAATCTTCCGAATTTCATTTCCCGGAGCGACCCTTCCCTCATCCCCTGTGAATCTTCCCGGACGATCCAGACATTAATTCTCACAACTGCCTCACTCCTCATTCTCACAGCTGCCTCACTCCTCATTCTCACAACTGCCTCACTCCTCATTCTCACAGCTGCCTCACTCCTCATTCTCACAGCTGCCTCACTCCTCATTCTCACAACTGTCTCACTCCTCATTCTCACAACTGCCTCACTCCTCATTCTCACAACTGCCTCGCTCCTCATTCTCACAACTGCCTCACTTCTCATTCTCACAACTGCCTCACTCCTCATTCTCACAGCTGCCTCACTCCTCATTCTCACAACTGCCTCACTCCTCATTCTCACAACTGCCTCACTCCTCATTCTCACAACTGCCTCACTCCTCATTCTCACAACTGCCTCACTCCTCATGAGTATCTCTGGGGCACTGGGCTTCCTTCCTCTTCCCATTACCAGTGAATCGCCAGGAAGATGGCCTCACTTTTCTTCAACGGGATCTTCTAAGGTCGACCCCCAGAGTCCGTGTGAACAGCTCTGAAGATCAGCGAGGATTCCAAGCCCATCGACAGGTTTTTCCCGCCACGATATATCGTCCGCGAAGGCAAGGTGGCTAAGGATTGGACCTCAACATCACAAGGTCTTCTCACACGCGTTCCGACGCTCGCTTGTGTTACATCCTCAGCACAGTCGTAGTTGGCAGACTCATATCCGTCTCTTTGATTGAATGGGAGGGACATGGAGGGAAAGGGAAGAGGGAGGGCGTTCCCCTTGCACTGAATGATGAAAAGTTTACGATCGTCCAAAAAACGCCAGCGAATGAAAAGGTTTGACAAGGGGATCTGATACATAAATGAGGACTATGGGATGATCTTTCACTATCGTAGAACTAAAAGACGATCCTTCCTTGAATGAAGACTATAAAACGACCTTTCGGTGAGGAGGAATACAGGATGATCCTCCGTTGAATGAGGTCTGGCTCAGAACCCACCTGTCCCAGCAATCACCCTACCCAGCACCCCACCTAACCCAGCAACCACCCTACCAAACGCCGACCTTTCCCAGCACCTACTTTCACCAGCGCTCACTCTGCCCAGCTCCCACCCGACCCTAAATTCAGATAGCGCCTGACTATTTTCCAAAGCACACAACACACCATTCCCTTGTATACTTAGATCCTTTTGATGCTGGCTTATCGCGGGGCGCGCGACAATATTCACTCCTACTGGAGCCAGTGTGTACTGCTATTCACAGTATCAACGACTGGGGACTTTTTGAAAGGGTTCTTCAGGACACTGAAGCAATACGTTGCTTGTCAGGTATCCTGAAGTGTTCAGTGACAGTTCTGCAAGTCTTCCTCCACCCAGTGACATGGGTCAAACATCTCAACAGAGGATCGAACGCGACATTCTAAAGGACATTTGAGATAACCTCAAAAAAAAAAAAAAACTGTAAAAATAAGAACCTCCGAAAGAAGTGACTTCGTCAGCTTTTAAGGAAAAAAAAGAAGACTCGAACTCCTTTGAAATGTACTCAAAAAGCTTCGCTTTCAGTGATGAATACAACTATAAACACTATATGAGAGATCAGAGTCTATATCAGATATTTGTGTACTGTGAGTTGGATCCAGATTTTGTACTACGATTACCTGTAACTTGGGGTTGTGTTGCCGTAAGACTGAGAAGAAGACTTTGAGCACAAAGTAAGAGACGAGAAGCGGAAGAGAAATATAAGAAATATGTCCAGTTACACATGAGATGAAGTGCTGGAACTGTGGTGTCTATCATCATCTCTTGGTACCAGACTGGTCGTAACAAGCCAGTCTCAAACTCTCTGGTGCTACCACATAACAATAGAAGATTTCAACTGAACATTCACGACTTCATACACCGTCCATGGCCTCCCCAAGTTCATACACAACGTTCGTAGGTTTCTCAGTTTCCTATATACACCCCATCCACTAAATCCCCACATCCATAATACACCATCTACTAACCAACCTCTCTGGCTCTAATAGGCAATTCACTAGCCTCTCTCGCTCACATGCACTGTCTCCTGACCTCCAATATCCTATTTCACCATCAATTAAGCTTCCCATTTCAGTAACAGTTAACCTCCATAAAGCGTCTACTGGTCTACCACGTCCTATTACATCGTCCACTGAACTTCCCAGCGGACGACCTCCCTCGCCTTCCCACACGGAAATACAAAACGAAAATTGCCTTTCGTCATGGTTAATAAGGTACGACCCCCCAGTACTTCCAGTGCACAAAACGACCTTTTCCTGCCCTAGCAAGCAAGGTGTGACCCTCCTCCCTAACCCACACACACACAGCAGACGACCCGCCTCAAGTCGTCTTAGCTACCTAACTACGACTTCCTCATCTCTACATGTACACCGGACGACCCACCTCCCTCTCATCCCTAGCTCGCAAGGCACGACTCCCTCCTCTCCCCTCCCCACATACACCAGACGACTTGCCTCCCGTCCCAGCAAGCGAGGTACGACCACAATTCCCAAACCAATTACAGTGGGAGGCTGCCTGGCATGGAGTCATCGCTAAAAGGGGTTGACAAATGGTGTTCGATTCCTGGAGTGGGGATGCCACATGCTGCTTGCTCCTTCCTTGGCACCTGTGCCTTGGTTGTACATTGTACGCCTCTTGTACAGGCAGCAGAACACGCGTGACCTCGAGTGTTCTGGTAGAATGGTTCACATGTCAGCATAGGTCAGCATGACCATCATTGGGGTCGACGTTGAGGCTGGTGGACTCAGCATTGTGGCAAGTATATGCTTTAAGGTTTAGTTCAGCATGGTGCCATGGATAGCCCCAGGCTTGGCTCATCATGGGGGCCATGGACAGCCCCAGGCTTGGCTCAGCATGGGGGCCATGATGCAGTAGGAGAGAGGATGAGTCTGGCGCCAAGATGATGAGGATGCTGTGGTGGAGATGCTGACGCAAGTCCCAGCATAATCTATATGACGATGAGTTTAATATCAACTTGATTAATAAGGTCAATATACTGACTTGTATATACAGATATACTAACAACTTCCACATACTGGTTTTAACCTCTTCCACATACTGACACATACGTACTGAGACACACTGCAGCATATCACATACAAACAGACAAATTGTAACAGAGTGACTGACACATTCATATCACTGTTGACTGTCACACTGCCTCGTTTAGTGTTACATACTCAAACAATGAAAGTCACAGTGGTACATACTAATGGTGACTGACATACAACCTGATACACCCTTATACACACACTACTACATAGTAACAGAGATTTTCCTACCAGTTCGCAGTCACATACTATCCCAAACACACTGGTAAATAAATGTACAAGTCACATATCAAATGACATACTGATATACGCCTTGTAACGCTATCATGAAACTTTAGACATTCAAAAATCCTCTCAGAACCTTTCAAATAGTTTTCCTTATCTTCCTTTTCCTTTCGCTGGGAATGATAAGAATTTCGGTGGAGTTCATTCAAATGACCGAATTACGATAAGCCTAGGGTGGAGGAGGCCATATGCCTCTCTTTGTGGGAGAAAACTTGGTGAAAACACAAACTCTTTTTTTATACTTGAAAAAGTGACTGTAATCTTGTGTCACCGAGACTTGAATAAAAGAGAGAGAGAGAGAGAGAGAGAGAGAGAGAGAGAGAGAGAGAGAGAGAGAGAGAGAGAGAGAGAGAGAGAGAGAGAGAGAGAGAGAGAGAGAGAAGCTTTTTAAATCAACATACACACGTTCTCCCTACTAAGAAACACACTAGCACTTGGTTGATCACATATTTGATGGATGGAAGCATCTACTGACTGACTGATGTTGGATAGAAGCATCTCCTGCATATATATATATATGTAGGTACGGTGTGGTTGGAGTGGCGTCTCGTATGTAACACTTGTCTGACCACTTACACTGGCGTTCAAGCTGGACACAGACTCTAGGGAACAACGCAAAGGATATCGCGTGTAACGTCAGGACCCCGTGATGTAGGTAGTGAAACCGGGTGACCGAAGTCCGCAGAGTTTATTTTCTTTCTCTCCGACGTCTTGGTACAGAGTAGTAGTTGCCCCACGGATCGGGGCTTCTCAGAATAGCAGCCACTGTATTTAGGAAGCTGGACTCAACAGACACAGGAGGACAAGTGAAGACACACCAGAATTATTAACCACAGTAGGTGCACTTAGCAGGGTCACGGCAGGAGCACAGACGGGGCCACAAGATGGATGGACACGACACAGCAGACCACCAGTACTCAGACCCCCAGGTAAGTGTTATCGTACGTCAGTAAAATAAAAGTGGACTCATGTTGGGGACATTATCAAGAGGAGCTCTCAGGGTGAAATGAAGACTTCCCCTGTGGCCAAGATGACCAGGAGTGTGTAAAGACGTACTTACCTTAGAGAAGATGACCGGGTGAGTGTAAGGGCATTACGTACCTTCGAGAATATGACCAGGTGAGAGTGAGGACGGCACGTACCTTAAAGAAGATGACGGGGTGAGTATGAGGTCATTACGTACCTTGGAGAAGACGAGAGGCTTTGGTCCAGCCGTGGTGTGGGAGGCGTGGCCATGGCGGCCGTCCATTGCGAGGGCGGGGTCACGATGGAGGAAGAGGAGGAGGCAGCCAGACACGCCAACTGTCTACCTTCGCCATCTAGGATCTTCCCTCCCTCACCCCGCACTCACCACCACCTCCACGGCTGAAAGACAAAGGGATCCTGGTGTTACCAAACAGAGTGGATCACCCCCGTTAACAGGAGTCAGTCTTTTACTACGATGCTACGCGGGTGGGTCACCTCAACCTCACAGCCACACTTCCTAAAGCGGGTTAAGAAATCAGTCCAGGTTAGAGAGTCAGGGTGGGATGAAACTATCAGGTATAAATTGGCAAAATCATTATATAACCTCGCTCTCGCTGAGGTACCTGAGATGGTCTGGGATCATTAGCACCCTCCCAGGAGGCGGGAGAACAGAGACGGAGCCACACACAGATATTGATGAGGTTCGTATTGCTCAAGGATTCAGTTTTTGTCTGGAGGATAAACCTGTAGAAGGTCCAGGTGTGAGGGGGATATGTGGCCTGAATCTTGCTCACAGCTGCTGCCTTCATTGTGTGTGTTTGTGTATGTAATAGTGATGCTATTGCAGCTACTACTACTACTACTACTATGACTACTACGAGGGCTACTACTACTACTACTACTACTAATAATAATAATAATAATAATAATTATACTAATTATCAATAATAATGATAACAGTGATAGATATCTTCTGGAATTCAACATGACAGCCTATGTTCTTCTTACAACAAAGGTGGAAGCATAGACGTCAAATTCGAAAAACCGTAACACAGTATTTGAACAGCCAACTATACAGACAAAAATGCGTTCCTACAGTCCACTGTTAAGACGAAGGGTCACCCTGGTAATGACTGGTTCTTTGTAATGCTCCGTCCTGCCTCAAGGTGACAAATACAGCTTCGGGGGGAAGGAACACGTAGCAGTGGTGGCAGGAGGTTACAGAAGATGGCGACCAGGGTTCTACCAAGCTCAAGACAGAGATATTATAGCTGTCGGACTGTAAGGTTTTACGAGACTTCACCGTCCAGACGAACCTTACGTAATATATCTTTCTATTCTTATCTTTCGTGTGAGACTAGAGCTGCATATTCCATCTGTGTTCTGACGCGTTACATTACTCACTGTAAGTCATGTCTCTCTTGCGAACATCACGACATCACTGGTGTTTTAAGCTGCCTCACTGATCTTGTGTTCGACGTACCCGAGCCTTTCAGGTGTGGTGTTGTTGGGCGAGGGCTCGGCGGCGAGTATGTGGGAAAGAGACCCACAACCTCAAACCTTTGTTAATTAATTTCAGAAAATTGCATTAGGGACCGACAGCTACCCCACACCACCGCCCCAGAACCTCTGATTAATGAAGGTGTTCAGGAGTTACCTGGAGCAGTGGAGGTACACTGGACCAGAAGCTACGGGTGTCAGTGGTTCTTGGGCCAGTATGGTGGGAGGGGACTTGGAACCAGATGTCTATAGTGTGAGGAAGAGCTGGGGCCTTGTAGATACTAGGGAGGGTGTTGAGTGATAGGTATGGTGTACATCTGGTCCAGTCGGAGGATACCTGGAAACAAAGGAGAAGGTCGACATGATACCAGGTGAAGTGAAGGAGTGTCACTGCGTCAGCTGGAGTACCTGGTACCTAGTGCTGGGAGGGTGAATGTCACTGTGACAGCTGGGGTAGAGGGCGTACCTTGTGCCAGGTAATTAGGGCGAGAGTGACAGCTGGCACAGTGGAAGTACCTGGTGCTAAATATAGGGTTGTGGTGTGACGTCTGTGGAGGCAGACCTACGTTGAGCCAGAGGGAACGGTGGGTCTAATATCTAGGCAGGTGTAGGGATCAGTGGCGAGAGATGATGGTGGGAGTGACGCATCCATACCCAGTGACTGATTTCCCTCTAGACTCACACAAACACCCTCACTGATCATAAGCGATGAAATCCTTTCATATACTACAGTAATTCGTCCTTAACGAGCTATCCACTTAGCTTTGCACACACGGATTTGGCTTAAGCGTCTATTCCTGACGGTTCTCTCCCTCCACCGCGTCCGAGCTGGTTGACAGGAGGCGTCTACCTGAGCACCTTCCTCTAATCTTACTTTACTGCTGGGCGAGAGGCTGTAACTCACCCCCCTTTCACTTTACCTTCCCCTCCTCAGTCTATGTAGACAGGTGGAGCCCTCACCTGTCGTGAGATCCTCTCCCTCCCTTACCCAATGCTGGTAGACAGGTAAAGTATCACCTGTCCTCCTCACACCAACCACCTACCCCCGAGGTGCCTCAGCTTCCCTGTGGGGTAATGTTATCTGTCATCAGTTCCATCTCTATCTCCTCTCATCCGCTTCCTCTCATCGGGGTCTTAAGTGGCAATTTCCGCTGTCCTCAGCTGTTCACACTTTGAGATTGACGCGACAACTTCATCCAGTGCCACTTCTATGCAGTGTCACCCTCTTCTTTATTCTTCTGCTTATCTTTGCTGTTCTTCCCACCTCTCTATCCACTAGCATTTACTCTTATTCTTCTCTATCTCCCCCCCTTTTTTTTTTTTACCATGCCTTCAAAAACCTCATCTATTTCTTTTTTCCTCATTTTCCCTCACTGTTGTTTCTGTGGCTCCTAATAAGAATCCTCCTTCGTTTCCTCAGATGAAGGAAGTTCCTCTGGGAGGTCGTTCTCTCCCCGACACACACACACTTCTGCCCGGCCACTCACTGCCTCTCGAGACTGCCTTGTGCTGAAGATCACCTCCGCACGGGGTGGACATCCAGCCACCTAACCAAGTGGACTCTCTCTCTCTCTCTCTCTCTCTCTCTCTCTCTCTCTCTCTCTCTCTCTCTCTCTCTCTCTGGTCTGTCCAACACCTGGGGGAGTATACCTTAGCACCCCCGGGAAGTATATCTCTTCATCCCAGATGGTACGTCTACCGCCCTGGGATACATAATGTCTAGTACCCAGTGCAGGCGAGGTTCTCTTTAACACGCCACCTCCAGTGTAAAACTCCCTACTAATGTTATCATTCAGGTGCGTTGCCTTAACCACGAGCAGCCAACAATGTGACCCAAGCTCATTAATGACGTCTGTACGGGCGAGGTTCCTTAATTATGCCATTCACAGAATGAGACGGCCCACTCATGCTATCCTTCCAGAGCATAATCGTCCCCACTCATGCCACAGTGTGGAAGGCAACGCTCTCGTGCTCCCAGCCCTTCCGTCTAGCCTCACTCTCTCCACTCAGAGAGTGTGAAGACTACCTCTCCGAGCGCCCTTCTTGTATAATGCCTCTCATCCTCGCCAACTACAGTGTTTGAGGCCTCCTCCTCTCTACTGCTGCCTGGAAGCCTCTCTCTTCTTTATGCTACCTAACAAGCGTAGTACCTCCCTCTTGCCTCACCCACACTGTGGTGCCGGCGGCCCGTTTCGCTTTCTGTACACGTCAGTCGACCTGCTCTGGTTTCCATAACACCCATCTGTTTTCTTATATCCAGGATCCCTCTCTGGTCGCTCCATTTCCGTTGATGTTTTGACGGATCAGCCTCTCTTCCTTGTCCCTAGCGACGGTGGTGTTCCTCAGCGATCTGACACACAGTATCTGCTGAGGACACCGTGTTATGTGGACGAATCAGGGGGCGTAAGCAGGCCCCTGAGGGGAAAAGCCTTGGTATTTACCTACCGGCAAGGGAACATGGCAAAAGCCCCTAGAATTTGAGACCAATCAATTAGCTGCGTGTCTGTCTTGGCTAGGGATGGCTTCCACGTCCAGGATTATAAACCTACTTCTAGGGTAGGTGGGCTGTCTGCCATGCACCCGCGGCCTACCTAAAACTCTTCCTTTGGGTGCGTGTCGCAAACACAGGAGGAGGAGGAGGAGGAGGAGGAGGAGGGGAGCGCATCCTCAAGCAAACACGCCCTAAGGAAAGATCAGCTGTTGTATGTGTGTGTGAACATGACGGACCTGACATTCGTGAGTGTGGCCTCTTGTGTTGAGGCAGGAGGAGGTGGGTTGGGGGTTCCCAGGGACTGCTGCGGATGTATGAGGCCGGCCTCATCTGTATGGGCAGCCAGGGGTCGACGGGCTCAGAGTAATGCTTGCCTGATCTTTACAATGGTGGGAGTGACAGAGCCTCACTTTACGTGGCTTGGGAGGACAGCGTTAGGAAGTGGGTGGCGTGGCGTACATCAGTGTCAGGCTGCTTCGGTGGTGTAGGTGGGCGGCCTCATGAATAAGTGGATGTAAGTGGGCGGCCTCATGAATAAGTGGATGTAAGTGGGCGGCCTCATGAATAAGTGGATGTAAGTGGGCGGACTCATGAATGAGTGTATGTAGGTGGAGGACTTTATGATGTGAGTGGTGTAGGTGGACGGTCTTTATATGTCATTGGGGGCGACTGCTGTGGATGGACGGCTTCGCAAGGGGTAGGTGGCGTAGATGGGCGTTTTCATTATCTTAGTGGGTGGTGTAAGTGGGTGATCTCCTGTGAGTGGGTCGTTACATTTGAATAGGTGGCGTGATAAGTCAGACCCAAAATGTTATAAGAGGATTAGATGGTTCCACTACGTTGAAGGTATGTATGAGGTATGAGGGGGTGTGGTGTTGGTGGTGTGTTGGTGGTGTGGTGGTTGTGTGTTGGTGGAGTGTTGGTGGAGTGTTGGTGGTGGTGGTATATGGGGGAGGGAAGTGAGCACTCGTGGGCCTCCATCCCCTATACATCGCATTCCGATCATACAGACTTATGAATGTTCCAACAACATCCAAATTATCATAGATTATTTACGTTTCAGCTTCCATGTAGCTGGCGACATTGCTTCTCAAACACACAGCTGCTGGCCTAGGCTAGGGTGAACGACGTGTGTATGTGTGTGTGTGTGTGTGTGTGTGTGTGTGTGTGTGTGTGTGTGTGTGTGTGTGTGTGTGTACGCACACAGAAGTAGAGACATGGTACATACACAAGGTTAAGAGACGGGGCAAAACGAGTGTACAACTCTCCCCACCGTCACACACACACACACACGTGTATTCATAGTGGAGGACACTAATACCACTAGATCAATGAGATGAGATGGGGAACGAGGACCTGGAGAGTATTGGAACTGCCAGAGACGTAAAGTAGACCACTGGGATGGAGATCTCGAACAATACTGGGTACGTGGGCCTGAGGAGGAGGTCTCTCCATACGTACTCCAGGAGGGTGGAGCCACACTTGACAAGCCCCTCCCCTCTTGAGCTGTTGTTCAATTAATCACTGAGGGAAGGTGGAGGGTCGAGAGGCTGGAAGAGAACAAATACCTTGCCTGTTCCCTAGAAAGGATGGGAAGGTACTCTTCCGAGATGCAACCTAGTGGTCTGTGATAAGTGTGGTCTGTGACAAGTGTGGTCTGTGACAAGTGTGGTCTGTGACAAGTGTGGTCTGTGACAAGTGTGGTCTGAAAACTTAAAAAAAAAACCAGTGGCAAAGATGATCATGTCTCAGAGGGGTAGGTTCCCGCAGCTTCGAGGCTGCGCCCCGATCAGGCGCTGGGAAGTGATGATCTCGCTTGCAAGAGAAGGTTCTTCGATGAGACGGTTACACGCCCCACTTTTTTTCGTCCATTAGACATGATACAGCTTCGAGAAATACGACTTTTCTCTCAGGGTATGAATCTGAAGCTGGCGGAGTATATACGCCGTTCATAATCCTCTCTCTCTCTCTCTCTCTCTCTCTCTCTCTCTCTCTCTCTCTCTCTCTCTCTCTCTCTCTCTCTCACACACTGTAGACTTAGATCAGGGTTCGCCAGGCTTGTGCGACCGTAATGGGGGTTAAAAACAACTGCAGACTCCCCAGGGAGGGCAAAAGAGCTATGAGAGAAGGTCCAGAGGCATTAGGCGAGGACGAGGGGTACGAACTATCATGGGAGGAGGGGAAGCAACGCCCCCCTAGACACACACACACACACACACACACACACACACACACACACACATGGCAGTGGATGACGGGAAGACGTGTCAACCCTCCTGGATATGCCTATGGGAAGACGACTACGACGAGGATCCAGTACCCGAGGAGGTGACACCCAGCTGAGGAAGGCACGTCGTCAGTAAGGACGTGACGAAGCATTTCGTCAAGGAACAGGAAGTTGAGGAACGGGGCAGAGTGTCAGCAGGAACATGATGGAGCACTCCGTCAGCAACAGAAAGTTTAGGAAGGGATAATCCGTCAGCAGAGAGACATGATGAAGCACTTCGTCAGCGACAGGAAGCTAAGGAAGCATTCTGTCAGCGACAGGAAGTTGAGGAAGGGATGTACCGTCAGCAGGGACATGATGGTGCACTTCGTCAGCGACAGGAAGCTAAGGAAGCATTCTGTCAGCGACAGGAAGTTGAGGAAGGGATGTACCGTCAGCAGGGACATGATGGTGCACTTCGTCAGCGACAGGAAGCTAAGGAAGCATTCTGTCAGCGACAGGAAGTTGAGGAAGGGATGTACCGTCAGCAGGGACATGATGGTGCACTTCGTCAGCGACAGGAAGCTAAGGAAGCATTCTGTCAGCGACAGGAAGTTGAGGAAGGGATGTACCGTCAGCAGGGACATGATGGTGCACTTCGTCAGCGACAGGAAGCTAAGGAAGCATTCTGTCAGCAACAGGAAGTTGAGGAAGGGATGTACCGTCAGCAGGAACATGATGGAGCACTTCGTCAGCAGTAGATGTGACTGGGGAAGGCGAAGGAAATATGGACACATCGGGAAACATCAGATGGCTCCATGACAGAGAAATGGAATGTTGTGATACAAATCCTCATTTGTATAATTTCCAGTCATATATATATATATATATATATATATATATATATATATATATATATATATATATATATATATATATATATATATATGACTGGAAATTTAATGCTTCATATGTATGGCAGGCACTTACGTAAAAAGCTATTCTAACAAATGCATCTTAATCAGTTTTTGCTCCACCTTTCAATTAGCAAGAGTGGAATCAAAAGCCTTTCTTCTTATTAATTCCCCAGGGATTATCTCTCTCTCTCTCTCTCTCTCTCTCTCTCCAGCCAGTCAGCTTTGGAGGCTCGGCTCAATCCATCATGAATGACAGTTTCAGCAAGACGAAGTGAGTCACCAGAATGAGAAGAGAACCAAGACTTGAAGATTCGTCTGTACATTTCCTCTGAGATGATGATTTTTTTTTTTTTTTTTTTTTTAGGCCGTTTTCAACCCGATGCAGACGACCTCACTCCGCCTATTGTCACTCTGGACGAGACATGGGTTCGCATCTTTAAACCCTCCGACGCAAAACAATGGATCATGCAGTGCAAACACACCAGGTACCAGCCCCTCTCGTGGGATCAAAGACGTCATTTCATGGCCAGGTCATGGCCACTGTGTCCCGGGACTGGGAGACACCCTGGGATAAAGGGTGGATATGCTGTTATCAAGGCGATAAGACTCCGACGAACTGCGATGGCTAACGGGGATGAAAATCTGACCGATCCACACCGGGTTACGATGCTCCTTCAGGAGTGTGTGTGTGTGCTCCTGTCCCTCTCTTTCTCTCTCTACACACACACAGAGACCCCTCTACCTCCCCTTGGCCAGAGATGCTGTTGGCTGGCTGGTTGGCTGTGGTGAGAGGGTCCTCCACCTCTTCCTCTTCCTCTCCGTCGCGTTCACCCTCGTCCATTTGTTTCCTGGACTAAGAGAAGCTCTGTGAGGGAATCAATATGAGAGCCACAGTGCTCTGCTGGCTGCATTACAAGGCTTTCTAGAGGGATGCAGCAATATATATATATATATATATATTTATATATATATATATATATATATATATATACATATATATATATATATATATATATATATATATATATATATATATATATAGTGCGTATACCTACATACCTAACTTACTTTAGCAGCAATTATAGGCATAGGAATTCTACTTTCATAGATCACAGGGGATTATGTACAATCAACATACACATGAAGTATCGCATCCCTTTAGACAACGTCAGAATCGATTATGACGCCAGTCTTGTGAAGGCTGTAGAGATCTGATGCCTCAGAAAGAGGCTTGGGGCCGAGGATTCAATTCCTGAAAGATGGATCAATATCTCATTTGAAGTTTATAACTTTCTTTATCACCTGGCATCAGCTGGGGAACTTCTTGCCTCGCACTCGGGGAAGCAATCATCTTTTCCTCTGCTCCCAGTCAACGCCTTGCTCCTTCGTGTGTATCTTTGAGAACCACTTCATTAAAAGCTTTTTTTTGGCTGTTGACGTAAATATTATACCCCAACCTTGTTAGGCTGCTGGAGAAAATGGAAGATCCACAAGTGTCCCAGCGAAGCAGGAGACATTAGTTTACTTGGGGAAGGGGAGGACTACCAGAGAAGCGGCGGTGGTTGAAGGGGGACGAGTGACTGTAATTCTTCCCTGGTGTCAGGCAAGGTCGCGCTCGTGGCTGGGTCGCGTCAGGGTAGGAAGTGGGCGTGACACCCGACAAGCCGCCCTAGTTTGACGTCACTGGTAATCCGTCGCCGGCCAACAAACGCTTCTGTATTGCTATTGTTATTAAAGGTGGCGTGGCGGTGGGTCATTGTGCGGGGAGGCGGGCCGTCATTCTAACTGCTGCTGCCACCTCTATACCGCTGCTCTACTGCTACCACTATACTACTACTGTACTCAACTTATCATGTCCTCTCCTCCAGCAGATAACCTCGTCGTGGACCATCGGGTCTCCTGTTATCTGTCCTTCTCATATACTGTCCTCCAGCAGATAACCTCGTCATGGACCATCAGGTCTCCGGTTATCTGTCCTTCTCATATACTGTCCTCCAGCAGATAACCTCGTCATGGACCATCAGGTCTCCGGTTATCTGTCCTTCTCATATACTGTCCTTCACCAGATAACCTCGTCATGGACCATCAGGTCTCCTGTTATCTGTCTTTCTCATATACTGTCCTTCACCAGATAACCTCGTCGTGGACCATCGGGTCTCCTGTTATCTGTCCTTCTCATATACAGTCCTTCGGCAGATAACCTCGTCATGGACCATCAGGTCTCCTGTTATCTGTCCTTCTCATATACAGTCCTTCGGCAGATAACCTCGTCATGGACCATCAGGTCTCCTGTTATCTGTCCTTCTCATATGGTGTCCTTCAGCAGATAACCTCGTCATGGACCATCAGGTCTCCTGTTATCTGTCATTCTCATATACTGTCCTTCACCAGATAACCTCGTCGTGGACCATCGGGTCTCCTGTTATCTGTCCTTCCCATGTTGATTAATACAGCCTCCACTTGTCCCCCTGAATCCCTATCCCGTCCCTCATAACCACTACATCCTTCTCTATCCATCCCTCAACTCCCTCCACCGTCCTTCACAACCACTACATCATCCAATATATCTTCCCTCCCTCCCTCTCTCCTTACCCCTCCCTCCCTGGCCCTCTTTCCCCCTATCCTCTCACACACACACATTAAAAACATTTTACACCACTCTGCGACCCCCCAACCCAACCCGACGTCTACCATCTCTACAACCATCACTAAAAGAAGACGAACGAGCTGGCCGCATCCTCGCTATCAATAGCCTCCCCCCTCCTCTCTTTTCCATGGCCAGAGGGCGGCTCCCCGATGTTGTCCTGAAACAATCGATGGCACGGTGGGGAAAAGGGGCCAAAGGAGAGGCCTTGGTTGGTCCGAGGCGGAAACCATCTCTAACCTCACCCCAACGCAAAGCTATATATTTTTTTTTCATTTACGTACGTACCGGTTCAAAGATTCTCGTTGGCGTCCGTCGATCCCTGTGTGGCCGGAGGTACTGAAGGGTGAAAAAGGTGTGAGCGTTGTGGGTGGTGTCGAAATGCGATCGTGTTGGTGTGAGTGGCAGAGTTTGCACTGGTGGTGAGGGCGGTGTGATGAGCTCAGGTGGTGAGGTGTGGGTGTTGAGAAGTGTGGCTAAGGGCGTCGCAGGCGCGGGTGTTGGTGGAGGTGGTGGTGATGTGGTCGGATGATGGGGTCAGTGAGGGAGCTGTGGTATAGGGATGGATGCCAATGATGTAATCACGTTTCTCCCCATATAGGACATAGTCCTTAGTGTGTCTCTCCCTTATTGGTGACTCCTATGGATCTAGAATGACCATATAGCATTCCATGATCTTTCCATCGTGTTAGGTTCTGGGGGAAGACGCGACAAGGGAACGAGAGCTGTGGCCTTCGGCACATGGCTTCGACAAGTAACCCTGTGTGTGTGTGTGTGTGTGTGTGTGTGTGTGCGCTCCTGACCCTTCAATAAGTCTGGGTGGATGCACCATAAGGCCCTATCGTACCAAGATAGCTCCACTGATATGATAAGCACTGATAACCTTATCATCACACGATGGTTAAAAGTGAATCTTATACATTACGTATTGCTCTGAGAAATTGACATAATGACATAAAAAAGGGGGTTGTTTTGGGGTGATATGTACTTTTTATAATCAAAATTTTACGAAGGTCGGGATCAAGGAAGCACAGTCTACGAAGTGTTGGACATATAACGTATATTGTTGTAGAATCATTACGTCACAGGGGAAGACTGCATTACATCAGTAGGTTGAGGGGAAATAGACCTTAATTACCGAGTGACAACTATAAAGGTGTTAAAAATGATAATGGTTACAGTAAGGAGGAAAACTATGAGATCATCATTACTACGATCCTCGTCATAGTAAATTGAGTAATTTAGGTCATGAGTACTCCAGACGTGGTTTGGCTGATGAGGAGGTCCTGGTTGGTGGGTGGGACAACGAGGCTCGGGGGGGGGGGGGGGTGGTCTGACTGGCCTCTAAATACACCCCCCCCTCCCCACTCATCCCCCCGGGTCCCTCAACCCTCCTGGTCCACGCCCCAATGACCCCACCCTACCGTCAGTCCAGGAAATTACTCCTACCCTCACCTGACTCATTTCCTCTTTGCAACAGACACATTACTTTGGTGTACGTGCTGCTGAGGGAAAGGGAGGGGGGGTATCTTGCTGCTCCTGCTGCTGCTGTGATGGTGTTGATATGCGGTGATCATAGTGAGCCTGTGGCGGATGGTGCAAGGTGACGCGGTTCTGACGAGTGATGGTGATAGTGTAGCACTGTTGGTGGAGGTTCTGACGAGGGATGGTGATAAGTGTAGCACTGTTGGTGGAGGTTCTGACGAGTGATGGTGATAGTGTAGCACTGTTGGTGGAGGTTCTGACGAGTGATGGTGATAGTGTAGCACTGCTGGTGGAGGTTATGCTCGGGGTGTATATGGTGATGATGATGGTGACAGTCCCTGGTGATGGTGTGGGGTTATAGTGATCTAATGGCTTGTGGTGGGTACGATGTCGTTTCTTTTGGTGCACAAGGGTGATGGTGGTGGTGATAATGACGTAGAGCTGGGGGGGGGGGGAAAGTGGGGAGTACACAGAGGAGTTGTGGTGTGAGAAGAGCCGTTGGTGTACATGGAGGGGCGTGGCGCACGGAGGGAGTCGACGTGGGACGACACGAGAAAAGGTGGTCGTCCACAGCAATGGTGGTGGTCGTGTTTGGGTTAGCAGTACGACACGGGGTCGTCCCTATGCACAAGAAGTGAGTCGTGCAGAGGGTAGTGGTCTTAGTGGTCTGGGTTAATGGCGCAACGACACTTGGAAGGTGGTGGTAAGAAGTGGCGGTACACTAGAACGTGGCTGTTCTGGTGGTGGTACAACACAGAACAATTCTTTATTGGCGTCTGGGCATTATGTACGGCATGGTTGCCAAGAGACCATCTCTCTCTCTCTCTCTCTCTCTCTCTCTCTCTCTCTCTCTCTCTCTCTCTCTCTCTCTCGCATCCCTGTGACCTGCGATGACCTCTATCTAACTTTGACCTTTGTTACATCGAGGGAGTCGACCCGCTGAGCGCGCCCATGTATTATTCCCCAATGGGGAGCCGGGGGGAGGGGGGTGGGAAAGAGGACAGAAAATAGGCATATACGAAATATGTCGAGAGGGCGACATTTCGGATTTTGCCCTGGACGCTGCTTAATAAAAAGAGGCAACGAGGAAAATGGTCGAGCATTTTCAGAGGTGTGACTTCAAGCAGAGACGTGATCTTGTATTCTAATAATGGTGTTGTGTGTGTGTGTGTGTGTGTGTGTGTGTGTGTGTGTGTGTGTGTGTGTGTGTGTGTGTGTGTAAATATAAAGGTACCGTGAAGTTGAAGATGTAGCGAAAGACAGTATAGTGAACTTAATTCGCTAAAGATAAGGGTATTGTGAGGATGAAGATGTAATGAAGAGGAACATATTGAACACAGACAGATCCTACATTAGTGAAGATAAGGATGATATGAATGTAATGGTATAGTGAAGATAAGGGTACAGGGAAGATACAAGACCCTCTGTACCAGAATCATTCGCCAAATGCCAGCTACGAAGGCATTCTAATTCACTATCGAACCACAACACACGAGACAGTCCGACATCAGCCATTGGTATGGGAAAGTGATGGAGGTGAACGGAGTCAAACGAGAAGATTTCCATCACTTCCCCTACGTTGATCACCTCACCACTGAAGAAGCGGATCAACTCACACTCACTCCCTTCGCCACGGTCTGCCTGAGACTCCCCCTTGCCTTGAGACAACCTGAATGCCCTTCAGCCCGCCTCCCCCCGCCTCCGACACACTCAGAGTCGTATGGAAAACTGGAATTCGTCAGATATCCACAGCGCCTCAAGGAAAGAAAGCGCTCCACCGCTCCCACTGGCTTACCCTAGAAACACGGAGTTGCTCTTCCTCCTCCTCCTCCTCCCTGAGCTAGCCAAACACCCCCCCCCCCCACTCCTCCGCTTCATCACCAGCGCTTCACTACATCAGTCAAAAAAAAGACCCGCTGATTGGAAGGCTTCATATGTCTTCCTCACACCAGAGTCAACAAGTCCACAATGTCTCGGTGAATTACGGCCTCCTTCCATCAACAGGATTGCAAGGTTATCCTGCGAGAGATGTGTGTGTGTCTAATTGGTTATAATGAGACGTCGCAAGATCCCCCCAGCAATATTAGAAGATTAAGACCGACTCAGAAATCTACCGTCGTCTCTTCGGCTGACGAGAATTTATCCATCGCGACGCCTCTGTGAGTCTTTCCTCCGATGACTTACGTAGATCAAACGTCCCGACCTCGTTAACCATCACAGGATCACTAACGATGCCCATCAACCTTTGAGCTATGGTGTCGACTGTGCCGTTGATCTCGGCGACGAAAACAGCTTTCTACATCGCCCTCCTACGGGGAAAACACACACATACACACACACACACACACATCCACCTTATACCAGCCACCGCAACTGGACTGGCGCCAACGGAAAACCCAAGATGGTAGTTAATGCGCATCAGAGTCTCGCTTCCAACTCCGTCCCACCCCATAAAGTCTCACTAGGGCTTGGTGGTCTCCTCCGGGATATTCAGTTCACTGAGCATCTCGGAAGATGCAGTGCGCTGGAGGGAACACGTCAAAACCCCCGTCATTGGATTCCCCCCAACTGTCGTCTCCACATTCTTCGTAACCTCAGGACACTTGGATTCCCCTACGTCTGAACTGAAGATCATCTACACAACATTCATTTTCTCGAAGAGTCACGCGAGGCCTTTCTCGCCTCGCTCGGGTACCGCGTGGGCGTCTTAATCTACCTTACCGTATCACGTTGATTGTTAGGAATATAGTGCTATGTTGACAGAGAGGGAGGGAGGGAAGTGGGAGGAAGATATTGTGTAGAGTGTGTGGAGGAAGAGAGGGAGGAGAGAGAGAGAGAGAGGGGGAGAGACGTAGTGTAAAGTAATGACGAATATCTATCTCCCTTCTTCCCTGATCTACCTTCTTCTCTCTGAAACCATCTGTCCAGGAGTGCCTCTCCTCCACACAAGCGGTCAAGTCGTATGGTTCTCTTGTCCTAGAGAAGTGCCGCCTTCGATCCTCGCCCACCTACTTTCGTCTCTGTCTTAAAACCCAGACTTTCCCTTCTTCTAGGAAGCATGCCATGGTGCTGCTGCCCATCTCTACGAAAGGAGACTGTGCTAACTCCTCCATCTGATATGCCTCCCTAGCGCTCTTAATTCATCTATATCTAAAGTTTTTTGAAGATATCCTTGACTTTCAATTTGTGAAATACTCAAACACTCATTCGCTTCTCTCAGATCACCAATATGGTTTACGATGTTGAAGGTTTACTGGTGATCTCTATATGGCTCACTTCTGGTCCTTCTTTCTCTAATCACTTTCCAGCAATCAACTCTCTTCAAACCATCTTTTTTTTTTCCCGTCAGCCATGGCGCTGCTACCCTCTCTCTGTTTTACAGGTATCCTATCTGCCATCACTCTCGTAAAAGCTGTTCACGTGTGTTTATGCCAAATGGCTTGGGCCTGCGCTACGCACACTCGCTGCTTCTTTCCATAGATTCTACTTGAGAGGACCAGCCACACGAGGATGGACCGTTATGACGCCGCATTCTTTTCTCGAACAACAAACGCATCCACATTTAAGAGTCGTCGGGTTTACAAATACGTAAAGAGCCATGACTGATTTCACGTCTTACTTTGTGCTGGTCCTTATTTTTCCTTTTCCCTTCATCCGAGATGGTCATGATTAAGACACGTTCCTGCTAGTCCTATGTCGGTTATTACAAAGAGAAGTGGATAGCAAAGTGGTTTGGAGTGTGTGGAGGGAGGTAGAGGGAGGGAGGTCTCGTGTGGAAGGAGGGAGGAGGAGAAGTACCTTATAGAAGGAGGGCAGAAGGAAGGAAAAAGCAGACACAGAACCACAATGGGGAGATGGGAGTGAGGGAGTGGGTGTCGTCCCCAGGGTGTGGGTGGTAGGGCTGGGAAGTAGACGGGAGGAGGAACAAACAAGATTAATAGTGTGGACAGTGGCCACAGAGGCTGGAGGAAGGAGGGGTGAGGCTGGGGGTGAGGCTGGGGAGGGGAAAGATGGGGCTGGAGAGGTACGTAGGTGGGGAGATGAGAGGTTGAGAAGGAGTGTGGGAGGGGGATTGTTATGCGTGGTCATGCCGCTCCTCTAACACACTCTCATTTACATATAAGTTTGTCCTGGAAGAGTGTCGTAAGCCTCCAGGACACGTACCTCCCACTGACGGTCCTGGAAGAGTGTCGTAAGCGTCCAGGACACACGTACCTCCCACTGACGGTCCTGGAAGAGTGCCATAATCGTCCAGGACACACGTACCTCCCACTGATTGTCCTGGAAGAGTGTCGTAAGCGTCCAGGACACACGTACCTTCCACTGACTGTCCTGGAAGAGTGCCATAAGCGTCCAGGACACACGTACCTCCCACTGATTGTCCTGGAAGAGTGTCGTAAGCGTCCAGGACACACGTACCTCCCACTGACTGTCCTGGAAGAGTGCCATAAGCGTCCAGGACACATGTACGCACCTCCCATTGACGAGACTGGTTGTGCTCCCCAGGGCACTGTGCATGGCACTGCTTGTGTCACTAGAGTCACCGTCCGTGGCGCCGGAGGGCACAATGGTGGGCCAAACACAAATATACCCCTCAAGGGGTCATCATGCCACCCTGATCCAGCTACGTTACGGGGGGTCACAACCGTGTATCCATCAACCTTACTCTACACACCCCCCTGTCCAACACTATCCTCACTCCACACTATCCTCACTCTACACCATCATCACTCCACACTGTCCTCACTCCACACTATCCTCACTCCACACATCCTCACTCCACACCATCCTCACTCCACACCATCCTCACTCCACACTATCCTCACTCCACGCTATCCTCACTCCACACTATCCTCATCAGTCACCATTATCACCAGACAACCATCATTCTCACACTTATCCTCACCGAAATACCAACCTCACCATACGCTGTCCTCACCATCCTCACAATACAATATCCTCACCACTCACCATCTCCATCACAAAGAGTCCTCATCGATCACCATCTTTACTACGCATCATCCACACAACACACACACACACACACACACACACACACACACACACACACACACACACCATCCTCAACACAGAAGTACCCCAAACTCAGTGTTGCCACACGGTACCTCGGCCCTCGTAATGGAAGTGGTTTAAACTGAATCATTTACAACCCTGTGAGGTTGCAGGTGTGTAGGGCGGAGGTTGTGGGGGGATGTACCAGTGACCCGGCGGCTCTTGGGTCGCTCTCACCACCAGCAGATGTTCAAGGGCATCCCTGAGTACCTCACAGGGATGGTTGTGGGCCAAGCCCTCACGACAAGTCAGGAATGCCACCCCTTCATCAGGGTTGTTCAAGGGGACCCGACCTCTCCCCTAACCAGGGATGCTTGTGGGCTATCCTCACCATCAATTAGGCATGCTTGATGGCCGTCCTGTGGCCCTTCAATCCGTCCAACAATAACAAGAAAGATATGATCGCGTCTGAGTCGTCGAAGTGTCGAAAACTCAGAGACAAACACAAAACCATCACACAGTCATAGGTAATAAAGTACCTGAGTTGCTATGACTCAAAGGTGAATTCTAACTCGAACTTTAGCCAGTGCTAGCGTCTAGTTACAATCAGATCGACAGCTCCAATCAGCCTCGTGAAGGACCAATCATCATCTGTTGTTGCTCTGCATTTTTCAGCAAAAGTCTGACCTTCAGTTCTGTATATGACATTAAAATCTGAGCTTTTTCATTCAACATTAAATTCTTAAGCCACAGGTCTTGGTTATCCCCCACTTCACTGCAAAGTCTAAGAGGTAAAAACCCTTTCGCAGGTACTTTTAAGTAGATATATAAAGTCTCGTAAGTAAGTTGGTACTCGTAAGTAGGGAGGTACTTATAAACAGGGAGGTAGCTGTCGCAACGAACACTGATTGTAGATTCAGAATCCATTGGTAAACCTGCTTTCCTCACTCAAGAGATGAAAAAGCATCGGTACACTCAGATGCTGGTAAGGTTGGACACTACCTTCCAGTTCATCCAAGATAAAGCAGTCCAGGATTGGGTAGCCCAAGTGTCTTGAAGACCTTTTCACTGTTCTCTGGTGAGGACTGTCGAGTAGTATTAGATTCTCTTAACTGATATCATGGCATTAGTTTCAAGCGAGTGTGCCAATCCTACTGTAGCGATGCGAGGCTGTCATTATTCGTTCTGATCCTCGTTTTCAGCGGGTGTAGAACGAACGCTACTGACGAAAGGGACAGATCGCATACGTGGCTCCTGTCCTGTATATCAGGAGGGAGGAACCCTGAGCCATATATACAGCTGGAGTCCCTGCCAGTACGAGGGAGCAGATCTTGTTAGTTTTATGAACTGAGAGTTCTACCCTGTTGCAGTATGTCTGGGATATAGGGTGTCTCGGGTGTATATATATATATATATATATATATATATATATATATATATATATATATATATATATAGTGTGTAATCATCCACTGGGACTGTACAGGAAGGGAGTTTTACGATCTGTGGCTATGCAACCAACTTAAACTCGCGTGTTACGTGTCCGGATCAATTACTTTACCTCTGTACTTTGATACGGTGTGTTGGGTCACCAACCTGAACCCTACGCTCCTTGACACATACCTGGGGGAGGAAAGGGAAATCAATCGTCAACACTTTTGAAAGTTTACGATACAGTAATGGTAAAATATAATCCTTCAAAAGAAAAGATGTAGCAACTGAAGTAGTATATATATATATATATACACCATAGCTATACTTATCCAAGACAGGAGAACTAATAGAGTTGGTTCTGTAGTCTCCTGCCCTCTCACCACTTCCACCACAATGTTTCACCCTCACCTCGACGTGATCAGACATTCCTCCTACCACCTCTCTCAGCACGCTCACATCCAACCACCTTTCCTTCGCACGTCTGTCAATTAGCACATAATCCAATAAAAGCCTCTTTGATCCTGAGCTCCTACAAGCTTTCTCATTACTATCCTGACTGAAATTATTCGCCATTTCTAGATATCCAAACTTTCTATCAAATTTCCGAGGCATCATCAATGGTAACTTTTCAACCCAATGTTCCATTCTGGTCTCATCGAGAGGGCATCATGCGCATATAACACTCATCACCCCAGCTTCCATTCCCTTCCATCACGGTCCAGCAAAGCATCGTCATCATAAAGTACTTCCATTTCATGTTCCATTCATGAGAGGAATGAGACAATGGTACGTTGACATCACGCCAAATACTGATGCACTCTCACACATGTCCTCGGAACCAGTTACCCGCAATCACCACCACATCGTCACACAAGTTCTACTCTCATTACGAAAGCTTTTAACAGGATTGGAAATTCTTCCCTGTCCATCACAGTGGGTTAGACCCTCTCGAATACTTCTGTTGACTTAGTATATATGTAAAGGGGAGGAGCTGTGTGTGTGTGTGTGTGTGTGAGGGGTAGAGGTGAGATGACGGTCGAGCGGTGGTGTTCAAATGAACCAACCGTGTTTATAAGAGAGTTTGATTGGTTATTTGGGGTTCAATCCTATCGACATCCAGGATCATTAAGGCCTCCAACATCAACTTATACCCACCAGTCGAAAGTCTTGAACACCTTTATTAAAAGAGTTGAAGATGATTCTACGACCATACACACACACACTCACAGCCTGTTCACATCCCTTGTGAGAGGAAGATGTATAGAGGAAACGATCATATAAATGCCATAACCTTACTCTTGCTCAGTGAAAAAGAGGATATATGTGAGTGTGTGTGTGTGTGCGATTGCACCGAGAATCTGTGTGTTCCTAACCCATCTCCCTGTGAATGCACGTCAACACAACAGACAAATAAAGAGATGAAGTGGCACGTATTCTGAGCCAAATTCAATGCAAAAGTAGACCTCTACTTTAACCATGTTATCGAGCGAGAGAGACAATGCGTATACACAACCCCGTTTAATTTAATGTAATAAAACAACTCCAGTTCTCACTGTGGAATTAAAAGCGTTTCCCTTTGAACATTAATCCAACATTAATCAGCTATTTTGTGTCGAGGATCTATAATTCGAATTATGACTTTCGTCGAACCTTAGCTTATTCTTTAATTCAACCAGAGTCATCCGTGATTCTGAGAGACATCCAGACAAAGCTAGAGTGGATTAATGGATTATGACTTGGGTACGATCCCAATTAATCACACAGAGACGCAGTAGAATGACGTGAATCCTCTTATCACTGGAGGGAAACATCTTTCGAGCAATGATCCTCAAGTTTATATGAATATTGTAGAAGACTGAAAGATGTATATGGGTGCTGTAGCTCATGGACGGGGAAAGTGGTGAGTAATCGTACACTTATTAAGCTAAATAGGCAAAGAAAAAGCAATATTGTATTCCCCATGGAAGCAAAATGTTGATGCACTTCAGCACGTTCCTCTGGGATTAGATTAATCTTATTGATCATTGATCCTCGTTGGCTGCGAGACTATTATCAATGTCTCTCTGTCTGTCCCTCTACCTGTCTCTCTGTCTGTTTGTCTACCAGTCCCTCTGTCTGTCTGTCTACCTGTCCCTCTGTCTGTCTGTCTCTCTGTCTCTCTACCTGTCTCTCTGTCTGTCTGTCTCCCTGTCCCTCTCTGTCTGGCTACCTGTCCCTCTGTCTGTCTGTCTGTCTACCTGTCTCTCTGTCTGTCTGACCGTCATCTTCGTGTGGCCAGATGTCCATCAAGAGATGAACATCAGACATGAAGAACTGAACACGACATTTCGTTATCAGTGACGACTGAAAACGACTTTGCTTTACGATTGAACACAATATTGCGTTACCAGTGACAAGTGGAAACGTCTTTGCGTTACCAGTGACAAGTGAAAACGACTTTGCGTTACCAGTGACAAGTGAAAACGACTTTGCGTTACCAGTGACGCGTGACTAACTCGATTGATAACACTGTAAGCGGATTGTGGTCGTCACTGCATGCCCTCCACGACCGTTACTACGTCACGATAATGAGTAACGTTGATGGTCATTGAAGAAATGTCACTGTTGCAGTGAACCAAGAACAATGGCTTGTTAATTAAATGAGCCTTTTAATAAGGGGAGCCATATATATATATACATATATATATATATATATATATATATATATATATATATATATATATATATATATATATATATATATATATATAAATATATATATATATATATATATATATATATATATATATATATATATATATATACATATATATTCCTATGAGTCTAAGGGGAAATGAAACATGATAAGTTCCCAAGTGCACTTTCGTGTAATAGTCACATCATCAGGGATATATATATATTATATATATATATATATATATATATATATATATATATATATATATATATATATATATATATATATATATATATATATATATAATTTCTGCAGTGAAAAGTGTTTATGCCCCATGAAAATGAGACTAAATTTACTTATAACAATTACACTACACGTAAGAGACATTTCAACAGGTAATTCCAGGTTAGTTTAAGTAACACAGGTATAAAGTAATCAGTCAATATTAAGATTGAATTCTACCCCATATTACACTCTCGGGGTCCCATAGTCTCAACAAAAGTAGGGCCTTCGAATTAAGGTCTCCTAAAACTAACTCTCACTATACAAAATACTAGTGTGTCCCCATCTTCAATATTGAGCCCAGTTTTGGCCGTACTAGAAAAAGAACATACTCAACCAGGTATGATTCCCCAGGAAGAACAGAGTCAACCAACGCTTGGCTTCAAGTCCACCGCTGATATTATTCGCGCCTCTTCAGCAACATCATATAAAGTCTACGAGTATTTCTCCGTGAGCCATTTCTCTTGTACTTTGGCCACTGCATCTCTTCCTCCATAACAAACATACTTCGAAAGGGATCTAATGGTCTATTACTCCTCGTAATTCCTTTGTTCTCCTCTGTACACTGAAGAGCTTGACGGTCTTGCGACTGTATATCGTCACAGGAGATGTAGGGGCGAGAGGCACCTCGTCACACACGAGACCGAGAGGTCGCAACGTGATGGTGGTGGAGGGGAAGAGGTGGCGAGACCCAGGGGTTCAGAAGCGAACGGAGCCGTCGAGTTAAATGGTTGGCTGGGACGAGAGGTCACCCCGGCTATACAGCTGAGCGAGGGCCATAACGCGCTAAAGGGGAACGGTTGCATCCCCTTTCGGCCCTGCGATTCACCCTCCTCGATCCTTCTACCGGCTGAGCATCGTGCACGGAGGATCCTGCCTTCATTTACACTGCTTCTTTACCTCATTTATGAACTTCCTCTTTACGATACTCGTTCCCTTTCTTCACCGAAAATGAAGGGCCTTTGAATATCAATTTCGAGTCTGTAGCGACCTGAAAGTAGCTTCTTCCTCGTCTAAATCACCAGGACCACACTTCAGCTCCTGATGTGATATCAGCAGGTGGAGAGATAACAAGGAGAAGCAGCGGCTTACTAGCAACATTCACCAGTGTGGCAGCAAGAGCTGGAACAGCACCACTGACCCTTGTTGTCTGTAGCACGGATACATCCCTGTGTCTACGCGTCCGGGAGCCCCTCCCAATACTCTAATCCATGAAGCTGCTTTTTGTATATCACTGTGGTCGATGTGGTCTTCTTCCTCTCCGAAATTCTGTATGACTCTTTGAGTACCAAGGCTTGGCCGTAATCTGAAATGAGAGGTGGTTCTCACTGAGGCCTGTCATCTTGACGAGGAGGGCCTTATCCTATTTGTTCTTCACAGGATCACAGCCGAAGGGCCTTATCCTATCGTCTTCACAGGATCACAGCCGAAGGACAAGACGCTACCGCTCCTCAACCTGTTGGTAAACAGGATAACTCTGTCCTGTATAAGCAAGAAAGATTTTTTTTCTGCTCATGTTCTTCTTCTTTCACGAGAGGATTCAGGATTTCACCTTGGCATATGACGTTCATCCTCTGCGCACGAGAACGCGCAGCCTGATATTCCTATTTTTGCGACGTGTGTTGACCATAGAAACCATCGTGGCACCAGCGACAGCATCGTCTTTAAAAGGTGACCTTTGACATTTTTCACATTGGTGTCATATCTGAGGGTAAGAGGAATAAGCCTTTGTCTTGTGTCCTGTGTCCTACGTTATGTGTCCTGTGTCCTACGTTATGCGTCCTGTGTCTTTGTGTCATGTATCCTGTGTCCTATGTTATGTGTCCTGTGTCTTTGAGTCATGTAGCCTGTGTCCTACGTTATGCGTCCTGTGTCTTTGTGTCATGTATCCTGTGTCCTATGTTATGTGTCCTGTGTCTTTGAGTCATGTAGCCTGTGTCCTACGTTATGCGTCCTGTGTCTTTGTGTCATGTATCCTGTGTCCTACGTTATGCGTCCTGTGTCTTTGTGTCATGTATCCTGTGTCCTATGTTATGTGTCCTGTGTCTTTGAGTCATGTAGCCTGTGTCCTACGTTATGCGTCCTGTGTCTTTGTGTCATGTATCCTGTGTCCTATGTTATGTGTCCTGTGTCTTTGAGTCATGTAGCCTGTGTCCTATGTTATGTGTCCTGTGTCTTTGTGTCATGTATCCTGTGTCCTGCATTATGTGTCCTGTGTCTTTGTGTCATGTATCCTGTGTCCTACGTTATGCGTCCTGTGTCTTTGTGTCATGTATCCTGTGTCCTACGTTATGTGTCCTGTGTCTTTGTGTCATGTATCCTGTGTCCTATGTTATGTGTCCTGTGTCTTTGTATCCTATGTCCTGTGTCATGTGTCCTGTGTCCTACAGGAGCTGCATCTTATGTGTCCTCACGGTACCCTTGGTGTCTTATCTGATACACCTGTAGGTCCTCCCCTCCTTTATCATCACTTTTTGAGATCAACCGTGGAGGAAAAAGCCAGGAGAGCATTTCCTCCCCAAAAGCTCTATCGTCTTCTCTTGGCGCTACCTCACATAGGTGGGAAAGAATGAAAAGTTAATTCATATGTATATATATATATATATATATATACATATATGGCGAAGTTGTAATCATTGTACTGTGGGAAAATTCTCCTACTCATTACACTCCCTCACAAACACTGTACCTCTCCTCACTACACTCCCTCACAAACACGGAGCCTCTCCTCACTACACTCCCTCACAAACATGGAACCTTCTCCTCACTACACTCCCTCACAAACACGGAGCCTCTCCTCACTACACTCCCTCACAATTACGAAACCTTCTCCTCACTACACTCCCTCACAAACACGGAGCCTCTCCTCACTACACTCCCTCACAAACACGGAGCCTCTCCTCACTACACTCCCTCACAAGCATGGAACCTTCTCCTCACTACACTCCCTCACAAACACGGAGCCTCTCCTCACTACACTCCCTCACAAACATGGAACCTTCTCCTCACTACACTCCCTCACAAACACGGAACCTCTCCTCACTACACTCCCTCACAAACACGGAGCCTCTCCTCACTACACTCCCTCACAAACATGGAACCTTCTCCTCACTACACTCCCTCACAAACACGGAACCTCTCCTCACTACACTCCCTCACAACTTGTAGTGTCCTACACACACGTTTCTTTTTTTTTTCCAGCTCTTCTGCTCCCTCTCATAAATTGTCCTGGACAGTCCTCTCCTGTCCATTCCACCCACATGTCGATACCATCTCAACACACACTCTTTCAAAGTTCGCCCCGTGACCTAGTTCTTCGTATTTTTCCCCCTCACTCTCCTCAAATATTTCCGTCGCTATCTGTATCGCCCATCCACCCCCTCCCGTCTGTATCGCCCATCCATCCCCTCCCGTCTGTATCGCCCATCCACCCCCTCCAGGCGACCTAGCGTCATCGCGTGTTTTACCAGTACATCATGAGGCGTAGGGAGGGTCAGGGTTTGGGGTCAAGGCCTCGTCCTACGATGGTGGTAGTGAGGGTGGATCCTCTCCTCTTCCTCCCTTAACTCTAATCCTCTTTCCCAAGCTCCCTGTCCAGCCAGGGAGGCCAATGTCTGCACCTCCTCAGTGATCCCTGCTAACCACTCGCGAGATGAGGCAAGGATTGCAAGAGCCTGCTAGTATGTCCAGTGTGTGTGTGTGTGTGTGTGTGTGTGTGTGTGTGGACCTAAGTTGGAAAAGCTATGAAATCCAAGGTCACCTTAACTGTTTTTAGCAATCCAGGGATATTCTTAAACACAGATTCTTTACTGATCTACAGTTCTACGTACAAAGACATGCTACAGTCAGGGCCATCTCGCGTGAGAGGATAAAGAACGAGAGAGAAATGTAGAAACTCACCAGCGCTCGGCCACTGTTCATGGACCTGACTCTTAAAGATGGAACAGATTTATAGAGAGGGAAAAAGTACTTTGAGGAAGAACATTTGTCAACGGCTTAGATGTATTCCAGGGGAGGAGGAGGAGGAGGAGAAGGAGGAGGAGGAGGAAGAGGAGGAGGAGATATCATAACGGTCAATCCTCGTGTGTCTGGTGTACACACACGGAAACTATGGGAAGCAGCAGCCAGACGCGTGTGGCATGAACCCACGCCTTGGTGACGGCCAGCTCACGGGAGCAGTGGCCCAAGCTAATGTCTGTACCACCACATAAGACTTAACGAGTATATTGAGACAATAATACTTCACCCAGCTACTGGTGCTGATCTGGGAAAACCTTTTATATATTTCTGATATGCAATGTATAACTTTCTTCTTATACGTATATGGATTTGTATATTACTCACACTACTTCATTAAAAGGTAATGTTACGTCACTTTAGTCGAATACGAAGATCGTGGACATTAAGAGTATATGATTACTGATTGAATGATCCATTTAATCTTGGATTAATAGAGAGCATATGGCACTTTTGGTGTGTGATATCTGGGTCGACAGACCCCGAAATAACCTGCCGATCAGCGATGCCTCTTTCCCGGAACTGTTGTGTGTTCCCCCGTTTTGTGTTTCACTGCTGGGGCTCAGGCCCACAGCCTCTGGGAACTCGTCCTATGTTGTGAGTCTCACATATTCCGGGAAATGAATCTCTGTTGTGAATCACATATTCTGGGAAATCGCCCCCTCACACACACACACACACACACACACACACACACACACACACACACATAGATCCCGTGTTGTGAATCACCATTAAAACTTATCGATAATGGAACAAAATCGCGTCGTGCAGTTGGCGGACATTTAGTTTGGATTTTGCCGGACGACTGGAGATGACAGACGGAGGGTTGGGGAGCAGGAAGTGTTCCCGTGGTCGAGGAGAACCGTGAGGGACGTGAGTGTGTGGAGACGGGACGCGGCTTCTACCTGGGGGAGAACCAGACCACCGAAGGAAATAGAAAAATTCCCTGGAAGATAATTAATGTAATTACGTTCTACGTGGATATAAAGATCCTGGTGATTCAATGATCGCGTCTCCTCCTATGTCTCTCTCTGTCTCTCCCCTCCAGCACTGCCTGGCACGCCCCAAGCGCCACCATCAAGCCCTAATGTCAAAGTTCAAGTCCGGTGTCGAGAGAGAGCCGCCCCCCACCACGTCACATCTCGTGCCATACTGGAAGGAATTTTCTCCTCCTCTGAACTTCAGACCGGAGGCGACCACCATGTTCATCCTCCTCCTCTTCTTCCTCTTGCTCCTTCGTCCCAGTGAGCACATCACATGCCTCCGCCTCACGCGCCTTTCCCATCGCAGTCCAACCATCGTGACAGCTACCCAAGGGTGTTTTGACTCCTGCCCAGACATACTGATCATTCCACAATATACCGCTGACCACCGCCCCTGCCCCCGTTTCGACACAGTCACCCTACCTCAACAGACGCACTAGCTCAACCTCCCTACAGCAACCTACGCCTTACAGCACGCACCGTTTCCCTCACGCTTAACGCAGCCTCTCCTACTTAAGCTAACTGGGCCCCCCCCCTTGCCTGAACACTTCTATACTACACTCGTCCTTCATACCCAACTGTATCGATTCTCTCTATCGTCTCTATCTCACCGTGTGCTTCTGGGCGCTGTTCTGACCATTCTACATCCTGGATTTCGAATCGATAAGTTTCTAAAACATGAATTAAGAGTTTCCGTAGACTTAGAACGCTCTTGGTCAATCGATCATTCGATGTCTTCATCGCAGATCAAAGTAGAAATGGAAAAAAGATCATATGTTCCAGAAGCGTCGCCGGCTTCTCCTCCTCCCTCCTGCTCCTCCTCCTACGACCAACCCCAGCCCACACTAACCCTCCCCCAGAGTGTCCGTGAACGTCAAGTTGAGGTGTCTACCTGACGGAACCTGGCCGGAAGGAAGCTTGGACTAGAAGAGAAGAAAAAAACCCCCGCTCGTTGCTCTGACGGGTTCGGGGAAGGAGTGCGCGAAGTAGCCACTCCTGGCTGGAGAGGTAGGGAGTGAGTCACTCACCTCCATCTGGATGACGGGCAGATGGGAAACACACCGTCAGGTTATATGACACGCCGATACTCCCGTACTCCAACACATTTTTACCACTTAACCGGTGATTCCATCAGCTGCAGGATCGCCAAACGTGACAGACGCCAGGGAAAATATGAGCCTATCACTCACCAGTGGGGCGTCACGATCCCAAATGTATATATATATATATATATATATATATATATATATATATATATATATATATATATAGTAGACAGATGTCTATTGCAGGTGATACCATCAGGCGATCTTGTGTCATACAGACACCGCGTCACTAGTCACTTCAGGAGTGTCTTGAAAACCCTAATATATATTTTTCTCTCGATTTACCTTCTGGTGGTTGCGCCAAGCGATCGTCTGGCGTCTCTGCTCAGTGCCGTCGTGAGTGAACCATTATATTACGGAGGCGTGGACGCGGGCGCGGGCTTGGCAGATGGACGGCGAGAGTAGTAAACAAGTTCTTCGTCTCGCATGTCAAGATGACCGAAGAAGGTTAACGCTTGTGTTGAGTTTGAACGTTCGTGAGGAGCGGGACTCACGCAGGTCTGTTGCCCCGGGAGTACGTAACAAGACTCATGGAACAGACTCGTCCTCATCTACTTCCATAAGTCTGTTGCTCCTGGGTAATAAGCAACAGACACACACCCTCACGAGTACACACATACACACAGGTCTGCTATCCCGGGTCAATACACAACAGACACACACACACACACACACACACACGCACATTTGTCTATGTTCCCGGGTAATAAGAGACAGACTCACACACACACACTACACACACACACACACACACACACACACACACGTCTGTTGCCCCTGGTAAATACGCAAGAGACTCACACCCTCACCAACTCACAAAAATGATATTTCACCTTGACAGAACCCCTCACTCATACGAGTCACAGGCATAAAAAACTTTAATTTGTATTCCTTTCTGTTGCTAAATTTGGTCTTCCCTCCCGTGGTGCCCCCTGAGGGTCTGTCTGTCCCCCACCCTCCTCCACACACACACACACACACACACACACACACACACCCCACTGGTGGAGATGAATAAGCATTTGCATACTGTGTGCACCATCTTTTCTCTCTTTCATTTTGAGGTGGCTTGTTCACTTTTTTGAAATACACACAGAGATGATAGGGTTCCTATAACTCTATTGCAGAATACAGGGCTTCCTTGACCCTCAGTTTAGCCTTCTAGGGGCTCCATTCTGAGGTGGATCCGACCTATGGAAATGGGAGCCAAAATTTATGATAATGCGAACCACGATTACGTTTTCTTCAGTGGGGGTTCATCTGAGAGAATCACCTGTGTCGTCACAACGACCATTAATAACTAACGCAATTACCACGAACCTCATTAATCCTTCAGGTCAGCACCATCTGACCTGGATGGGTCATGATGCTGAAGCACCGCTGGATTAGCTGTACGACAGCCACACAGACGGACGGACGGATCCGACGGACGGCCGGCAGCGACGGAGGCTACGGGCCAAGACGGACCACGTCATAGGATATCGTTAGCATTTTTTTTTCTATGTTAGTTGAGACGACCCCTAGGGGTGGATGAACAGCTGCGTTGACTGTGGACCATCTACCGCAACAAGGATTCGAACCCATGCGCTCGACCTTGGATGGCCGGGTGGCGGCCCGTGAATGCGTCACGTTGAGGAACGCTAACCGATACGCCACTGCTGCGTATCTGTTGAAAGACTCGTGGCTGTTGACGCATCTGAAACATCCCCTGGATGATCTTGGCGCGCGTGCGCGGTCGTTCGAAGATGAAGAGGACGAAGATGAAGACGAAGTTGAAGATGAAGTCGAAGATGGAGACGAAGATGGAGACGACGATGAAGAGAAAGATGACGACGAAGTCGAAGTCGAAGATGAAGACGAAGACGCAGACGAAGACGAAGATGAGGACGAAGATAAAGACGAAGTCGAAGATGAGGACGAAGTCGAAGATGGAGATGGAGACGAAGATGAAGACGAAGTCGAAGATGAAGACGAAGACGAAGACGAAGATGAAGACGAAGACGAAGATGAAGACGAAGATGAAGTCGAAGACGAAGACGAAGACGAAGATGAGGACGAAGATGAAGACGAAGTCGAAGATGAAGACGAAGTCGAAGATGAAGAGGAGGAGGACAACACAGGCAGGAAGTTCCAGAGTATCCTCGATGACCAATTTGCTACAGAAAGCCATCGTAGTGAGCTTAAGACGGATGAACCAGATCGTTCAGATCTCGAACTCCTACACCATCGACCACTGAGGATCAGCCACAAGAGGTCAGACGTCATTAATTCCAGGAGACGTGTTAAGCTGCACATGAGGACCGCCAGACTAAAGGGAACCGAGTTAGGAATAAGGATGCGTCTTCCGGGTAACTGGCGGGAAGATCTAATTAACCTGAGACACCAGCGGGAGGAGCAACTAGAGGAGGAGGAGTCATCGATCTCAGGCATCGGGTCTCCCAATATCTGGGCCCGCAATTGAGCCATTTAGAGGACCTGGTGGAGGTAACGTAAGACCATCTCTCTCTCTCTCTCTCTCTCTCTCTCTCTCTCTCTCTCTCTCTCTCTCTCTCTCGAGGACGACTTAGTTACTCTCGTCTTGTTCGGCTTTGCTTCTCGAGTCGTGTGAAGAGAACCTGCTATGGATTGGAAGCTCGTCTTCTTCTTCCTTTTGTGCCATTCTTCTTTCCCGGGTGGAGTTCGGACGATGGTGATAACAGGGACGGAGGAAGGTCTCGTCAATAGGTAGCTGCCCTGTACACCACTCTGATGCTCACTAAACTGTGAGGAAACTGTTCCCTGTGTCAGTATATGCTAACCAGAAAATGTTCACAGTGTTAGTACATACTAACGAAAACTGTTCTCAGTGTTAGTACACACTAACGAAAACTGTTCTCAGTGTTAGTACACACTAACGAAACCTGTTCTCAGTGTTAGTACACACTAACGAAACCTGTTCTCAGTGTTAGTACACGCTAACGAAACCTGTCCTCAGTGTTAGTACACGCTAACGAAAACTGTTCTCTGTGGCAGTACATACTAACGAAAACTGTTCTCAGTGTTAGTACATACTAACGAAAACTGTTCTTAGTGTCAGTACATACTAACGAAAACTGTTCTCAGTGGCAGTACATACTAACGAAAACTGTTCTGTGTCAGTACACACAAACGAAAACTGTTCTCAGAGTCAGTACATACTAACGAAAACTGTTCTCAGTGTCAGTACATACTAACGAAAACTGTTCTCAGTGGCAGTACATACTAACGAAAACTGTTCTGTGTCAGTACACACAAACGAAAACTGTTCTCAGAGTTAATACATACTAACGAAAACTGTTCTCAGTGTCAGTACATACCAACGAAACCTGTTCTCAGTGTTAGTACATACTAACGAAACCTGTTCTCAGTGTTAGTACACACTAACGAAAACTGTCCCCTTTTCCAGGCTACTGTGGCATAATATGATGACCAGCAAACACAGCGGCAAAAGCCAAGTCAGCGTCGACCTCAGACTGATGATGTTCTCTCCCTTATATGTTTACGTCTGTAAGAATGATCCGCGCTCGACCCACTGCTGCAGGACCATCTTCCACGGCGGTACAGCCTCTGCCAACACCAGCATCACTGACAATGGCGACTCCAGGACTCGTCCTGGTTGTATGAGGAGGAGCCTCCTCGTTTACTCTCGCCAGCAGGAGAGGAGGGAGGAGGAGGAGGAGGAGGAGGAGGAGGAGCAGCAGCAGCAGCAGCAGGAGCAGCAGCAGCAGAAGCGACGCGCAGGACTCCCTGTCACCTACCACTTCAGTGCATCGACAGTAATGACGTAACGTCTATCGCCATAGACAATTTTCGGTCGGTTTCAGGTCCCCCTCTCCTCCACTGCCAAGAACCATCGTAGGACCACCCCTCATACCCTACACATCCTTGAACAACTATCATCACCAAATGATCAGAAATAACTGGATAATCATGTGTCATAATTGGTGATCACGTCTGGGTATGTGCTGGGTAATGAGAGTTCTCTCTGAGGCACAATATCCTTTTCTCACCCAAGTCCCTTAGTACCATAATATGTACGGAGGCGAGTACATCATCAGCCAAAGGAGGAAGGAGCTTGGCATCTGTCTTCTAGTCTAGTTCTGGAACCCGTGGTGCTGGCTGGCGGGCTGGTGGCTGGCGGGTTGGCTGGCGGGCGGGCTGGTTGGCTGGCTGGCGGGCTGATTGGCTGGCGGGCGGGCTGATTGGCTAGCGGGCGGGTTGGTTGGCTGGCTGGTTGGCTGTCGGGCTGGCTGGCTGGTTGGCTGGCGGGCTGGTTGGCTGGCGGGCGGGCTGATTGGCTAGCGGGCGGGTTGGTTGGCTGGCTGGCGGGCGGGCTGGCGCGCTGGTTGGCTGGCTGGTGGGTTGGCTGGCTGGTCGAACTTGACCCCCTCAAGCACCTTCCAGATCACCGCACACGGAGAGGAAAATCATTCTCGCATTAGGGGAGGGAAAAAAAATGTTGGCCAAATATACCAGAAGTTAATGGGAAGACACCCATTTGTGGAAATCCCCTTAAACCCCGCCAAATGGGGTTAAGATTATCCTTCTGTTTTGTCTTCATGATCACTGCTGTGCAGCCTGGACGGTGAACAGTGCAATCTTAAGGACCCAGAAGCACTGTTCATGGCGCGAGGTCATTTGCCTAAACGCTATGCTTGATGGAACCCCAAAGCTTAATGACCCTCTTTTTTTCTTCTTCTTCTATATCATGTATATGAAACAAATGGGCTTCCGTGGTGTCGTGGTCTGCGTCGCTGGGCATGATTCACGCAAGGGTCAGCCCAGGTTTGAATCCTGGGCGTGGCAGTCGGCTCACAGATAATCTCAGCTGTTCATCCTTCCCTCGGGGTTGGTCGATGTATGAGTATCCCGTTCAGGTGTGTGTGTGTGTGTGTGTGTGTGTGTGTGTGTGTGTGTGAAGCTAAGAGTAAAGAGATGGTACACATATACAAGGTTTACATACAGGGCAACCGAGTGGTAAACTCCCTCCCTGTCACACATATAGCACACACACACACACACACACACACACAGCAGCCTGGACTCATCCCAAACTGTACCAGAAGATTGCGGCTTCAAACAGCCTGTCTGATCACAGGAACCTAGACTAAAGCGCCGGAGGTAGAGACGACCCCCAACATTTATTGCATGTTAGAAAAGAAAAAGAGGAGGAATATAAAACGCCACCACAGGAGCAGCATCAACGGACCACCATCAGCATCACCACACCTGGAGAAGACCACCACCACTATAGGAGCAGCATCAACGGACCATAATCAGCACAACCACACCATCACCACCACACCTGGAGAAGACCACCACCACTACAGGAGCGGCTTCAGAGGACCACACCATCACCACCACACCTGGTGAAGACCACCACCACTACAGGAGTGGCTTCAGAGGATCACCATCACACACCTGGAGAAGACCACCGCCTCTACAGGAGCGACTTCAGAGGACCACCATCAGCATAACCACACCACCATCGCCACAGCTGGAGAGGACCACGACCGCAGCAGCAGCAACAGCAGGCTGCACAGCCAAGAGCAGCAACATGGGGGGGGGGGGGGAGGCGAGTGCATCAATGCGAGCTAATGAGGCAGGTGGCCGTTCCGCGTAAGTGGCTCTGCCAAGTGGGTGATTGAAAGTTGGGAGGGGTGGAGGGCACCTGGGAAGAGAGGAGAGGGGCGGGCGGGAGGGCCTCTGGTGGAGGGAAAGAGGGAAGGGGAGGTCGTGGTGGTTGTGCTCCTCCTCTTCCTCGTCAGGAGGGAAGGGTGAAGCGAGGATATTCTTTTTTCTTTTTTTTCCCAATGGGGGGAAATGAAGGAAGTGGGGGGATAGCCTGAACGCAGATAAATGAATGAAGACAGAAAAGGGGGGGAAAAATGGCGAAAATGTGAAGGAAAAGGAGGAGGAAGAAGACGAGGAAGAGGAGGAGGAGGAGGAGGTGACGATGGTGGACTCCCACAGGAGGATGAGATGAGGACCCGGGCCGCTGGCTGGAATGGGGAGAAGAAGGATGAATAAGGACGGGAGACGACGAGGGGTGAATGAAGCCCCAGGGAGGAGGCACCTGGAAGGCCCAGGGGGAGATTCGAAGTTCTACAAGGGAGGAAATATAAGTCATAACAACAGACTTGATATACAAGGTTCATACACGGATATCTCTGTCATATGAATAACCACCTTTGCTATATCCAGACATGCCTTTCCCTTCTGTTCCCTTTCCAGTCTATTACATCCATTCCGTTCCATGTTGTGTTCCAGAGAGTTTCCAGGACTTTTTCTTTTGACCCTCTTCCTCTTCCTTCCAGCCTCTTCCTGTACTTGCAATCTCTCTCTCCCATCGTCACTTCTTTTTCCCCCTTCCCTATCTCTCCTGTCATCCACCTAACCCTCCTCTCTCTCTCTCTCTCTCTCTCTCTCTCTCTCTCTCTCTCTCTCTCTCTCTCTCTCTCCCCAGCCTCGCCAGCGTGGCCCCTCGCCCCGTCTTCATCCTTCCCGCCATCTGTCGGTCATTAGAGGAAAAGATCGACTCAAACTGATTCTCTCCCCCGACGATCAACGAGAGAGAGAGAGAGAGAGAGAGAGAGAGAGAGAGAGAGAGAGAGAGAGAGATATGTACGCCTTGTTTCTTTTTTCTTCTTTTTTTTTTCTTTATCGAAATCCTTTACGAGATAATAAGGTATGGTACGGGGTTAGACGTGGGACATTACACAGACGAATGCCCCTCACCTTATGAAAGTCCTCCCCCCCATTCCCTTTCCCCTTTTCCCCCTTTCTCCACCACACGTTAGTCTTCTACAGTATTGGGATCTCTCTCTCTCTCTCTCTCTCTCTCTCTCTCTCTCTCTCTCTCTCTCTCTCTCTCTCTCTCTCTCTGCCTCTCTCTCTTTCCATTGTCTGACTCATCATTGAAGTCATAATTCAAACTAGATTTCAATCACTGCCCGGCACTGCATCGCGGTCACCGTTGACTTCCTGGCACTGCAGGGGGCCATGGGTGTAAACGAGGAGCACTGCAGGGCGGTCACTGGCGTCCCAGACACTGCAGGCGGTACGACACTGAACACCCGGCACTGCAGGGCGGTCACTGGCGTCATAGACACTGCAGGCGGCATGATATTGAACGCCAGGCACTGCACCGCGGTCCGTGTGCAGTACCACGGCAGTGAATGCCCCAAGCACTGCTAGACAGCCACTGTTGACTACTTCCTGCTGCCACTGTAAGGGAGGTGTGGGGTACAGCAGTGAAACCTCGGTGAAGAGCAGTCTCTGATTGTGGCTGAGAGAGAGAGAGAGAGAGAGAGAGAGAGAGAGAGAGAGAGAGAGAGAGAGAGAGAACATAATTATCCCAGGTTACTTCTACGAACTAGGAAATCATCATTTCGGATAACTTATCCTTTTGTATGTTCGTGCTGAAAGGACGCGTATCTAATCCAAATCAAAAGGTTTAAATGTAATCTAAAAGTAATCTGGAGGAGAATTATATTTGATAAACTCTCTCCATGACGATCATTTGAGTTAAGTGGTCAGATAATGTCTGGTTTTTTTTTTCTCCAGTATTGACTTATTAATTCCAGGTCACCTAATCGTTATGATACTTTCCACGTACTATATATATATATATATATATATATATATATATATATATATATATATATATATATATATATATCGCTTTCCACTCCAGCTCTGCCCCTCACGGATGATGAATTCAATGAATACTAAACGACTCGTGTATAAACCGTTTTTTATTTTGATACAAGCCATTCATTCGAGGGTTATTCAGTGTTATATATTCATCACAGACCATCCAGACGTCTGTTAGTGGGTCAGTATAAGGCAAGGCAATTCCTAATTCACGGGTACAGAAGCGCTATTCACTGATGTGAGAAAGAGAGGATCTTGAGATAGGATCTAAGAGTCTTCCTTTGGTTTTTATAGAGGGTTTGAGAGAGAGACAGACAGAGGATATCTGGTATAACAGTATGGAGAAGGGAGTTCAACCCATCCCATATGGCGGTGTTGCTGATTAATCCAGGAGCTTATAATGAGGACTGTGTAATCAAACCGATCGGGTACTTTGCATAATTATCTGGATACTCCTTTGATCACAACTGGACTGATTTCCCTCCATCGCTCCTGACACAACACACTCTACGGGGGTTAGAGTGTGTTGAACCATAGCACCCAACACACTATACGGGCTTTAGAGTGTGTTGAACCATAGCACCCAACACACTCTACGGGCTTTAGAGTGTGTTGAACCATAGCACCCAACACACTCTACGGGGGTTAGAGTGTGTTGAACCATAGCACCCAACACACTATACGGGGGTTAGAGTGTGTTGAACCATAGCACCCAACACACTCTACGGGGGTTAGAGTGTGTTGAGCCATAGCACCCGATAACACACTCAGATGGTGAGGGTGTGTGAGGTGGTTTAGCACCCGAAATAACACACTCTAGGAATGAGAGTGGGTGATGCACACTCCAGGGGTGAGTGCGTGACAGAAGCAGCGCTCGAAAACACACTCAAGGGGTGTGTGTGTGTGTGTGTGTGTGTGTGTGTGTGTGTGTGTGTGTGTGTGTGTGTGTGTGTGTGTGTGATTAATCATGTCTCTATCTGCAAAATGCATGTATGTATGTATGGATGTATGTATGTATTTATGCATGCTTGTATGTATGTACGTATGTATATCGGAAAATGAATACATATGTACACATATGTGTTTCAGGCCAATGCATGCCTGACGACACATAATCATAATATGAGTGTCCATGTCGCCATCTACATCTGATGCTCACGTAAGTATGAGGAAAACATACGTGAATGTCACCATAATACTGAGTTGCATGCAGGAGAGGAGCATAGTGTCAGCAATCTCTCTCTCTCTCTCTCTCTCTCTCTCTCTCTCTCTCTCTCTCTCTCTCACTGGAATTTTTAAATGAATAGCGTCCTTTCATCAAGGGCAAGGGGGGGGGGGGAACCTTGCTCAAACTTTGAGGGGAAGGACACACACACACACACACACACACACACACACACACACACACACACACACTTGGGCCTCCACGAGTGTAGAACTCCCTCCCTGTAATATGCCAGGGAAATGCCTCCCTACCGGTACAAAAAAAAAAAGGGTCGTTAAACACGAGCGATTAACGAGTTGAAACCATCATAAATGGTTCATGTTGCTTTCTGAAGACACGCGAGATTAACGAGTTCAAACACATATAAATGTGAAGTGGTTCGCGTTGGTTCTGAAGTGGAGGGAACGACTGAAATATAAAGTTACAGTTTCAAAAAATGCCAAAGCAGGAGATGAGGGTGGGAGGAAATCACTTTGAATCTTAATGACACTGGAGGAACAGTAGTTAGGTTGATGCGTACAAGATGCCATGGAATTAGCATCACACACTAAGGAAAGGGAACCAAACAGACTATTGTGGGTGAAGGAAACCCTTAACATATTTCGTAATCATGGGTAAAGTTTTACTCAAAATCAAACTGTGTATCTCCAAGTATTGAGACAGTGAAGTGGATGGTATAAATGAGGAGTGCGGGAGATGAACGGGTAAGAGACAGAGGAGAAAAACGACAGGATCAACAAGGAATTTATTCTCCTCGTGTGATTTCGACTATGCCTTCCTCCAGGAGAAGATGTCATCACAAAATGGTGCAAAGGATTAAATCTTCTAATTCATACCCTCACTTGACACTGCTAACATTCATCCCTGCAGATAAAACTCTCGGGGAAAGACGATTAGAAACTATCATACATCATCAAAAGAGACTTCACGTTCCGCCTCCAGTATCATACTCTCGTGGGATAAGAGAAGAATGCAATGGAGGTTCCTGGTATCCCAATGGCGCACTATATACAGAGGCAGAGGACCCTGAAGAAACCTCGTGGATCGGACTCTATCTCAGCCACACGACCTCAATGACTGTACAAGCCCAAGATGAGCCATCAGAGGCGTTATCTGGGATCTCCTTCAACCAGACTCGGTACCAGTGGAGCGGAGGGGACAAATGCAGCACCTACCTTCAGGAGGAGAAGAAAAAAAAATATAGGTGGAAGGGACATTACCCTGAACTACAGTACCTTTGGTCTACGTGGTGCTAGAGAGGGTCATCAGGGAACAGATAGAGGATCTCTTTCCTATAAGAACCTATTTAAGTGAGCAGACAGAGGATCTCTTGCCCGTAAAGGATCTACTCAAGTATGAGACTACATGAGATGATGAGCCGAGTGTACAATACCTGGCCGTCTAGACACGAGAGAGTGAGAAACGACATCTATAAGGGGAGATGACCGGGTGGATTGCGTATCTAATCCACCACCAGATGGCTTCTGAAACTGTTCCAGGAGGACGATGGATGAGAATGTGAGACCACAGGTTAGAGTTGGAGACGGACATTATAAACGGGTTGATGAGACGGGACTTGTTGAATGGAATGAAAGTTACCTAATTGGTTGTGAGAAGACGGATGTGAGTGGTCGTGTGAGATCCGAATCTTAATCAAGGTTTCGACGCGCTAATAGACTCAGTGACAGTGAAGGCGTGGAAGATGGTGTTAAATTCTACTCTTTAAGATATTACAGTAGAGGATCGTACTGTATTACACCCAAGAACGAAGAGGGATTAACAAAAGAAAGATGATATATCAGTTCTGGAAAGCAAAGTAAACAGAATCGCATGTCGAACAGCGACAGATATAAGGAATCAATTGAAAGAAGAGGCGTGTGCTTCGAATCATAGGTAACTGTATATACAGTCATCAACTTGTGTGTATATATGTGCACATCTGAACATACGTGTTAGCATGTTATGCTCATTCTCTGGCTCCCACTACTGAGGTCAAATCACATTCTAAACATCTATGGCAAATCTTACCAAAATGTTGTCTCCTTTTGTAAACTCTCTGTCTAAGTCCTCGTCTGTTTTTGTCTGTCTGTTTTTGTCTCTGTCCGTCTGCCTCTCTCTCTCTCTCTCTCTCTCTCTCTCTCTCTCTCTCTCTCTCTCTCTCTCTATTCTACATCCTTTATTCTAACTGGTGAAGACAGAACCACCCTCGTAGTACACTTCTGGCGACGTTCTCATGATGGTCATACACGAGACTCTGATCCCCCCCCTTTTTTTTTCTAACTGGAGATAAACACAGAGTGGCGATAATCCAATGGCTCATCGCGAGGTCCACGACCATCCTCTCCACCCTGGCCAGGCTTGGGCAACAGCAGTCAGAGCAACGTTATAACTGCAGAGATTTGGATGGTGGTGGGATGGCACTGACTTGATCTCAGAGCCGCTGCCACCAGCCATCGCTTGACGAGGCTGGATGGGTAGGGAGAGAGAGAGAGAGAGAGAGAGAGAGAGAGAGAGAGAGAGAGAGAGAGAGAACGAGGGACGAGGCAAGATGAGAAATAGGGAGGTGGAAAGGGGCGAGGAAATTGCACAGGGGAGGACGCCTGGGAAAGAGGAGAGTTGGTACCAGAGGAAACAGTACGTGGGAGAGGCTTAAGTAAGACGATGAGCTTGGATTTGGGCGTATTATTTGTCCGTGCCATGTCGGTCACTATATATATATATATATATATATATATATATATATATATATATATATATATATATATATATATATATATAACCTTTTATCTATACCTTCCCTGTACACTTCTCTGACGCGAAGAATATTTCCCGTTTCGTTTCATGTAAACAAAGAGAGACGGCGGTAAGTAATTCTAGATGAAATTGACTTTTGCCCTCTGCAAATCGGTCTGCAAATTGACTGGAAGGCCCAGCTTTCCCTCGAATCTTCGTTTCGTACATCTGATGAGGCCATTTTAGAATTCAACTTTGACTCATCGAGTTACCCTAACCTCATAATCACCGTTGGCTTTCGTAATTGCTACCTTAACTTGTTCTCTCATTTCCTTATAATGGCTTCACACACACGAATGCTACCTTTATCAATACGTAATTTAGGTACATTTCATCACTAAGAAACGGATCATCATCATCACCCTATTCACGAGTGTTCGATTTTATCTTGATTTGATTATAAATGTCCGAGAAAGACAGGTAACCAATCATCTCCTTGATCATATTAGTGTCAGGTGGATCACTGGATATTCCAATGGATCAGTGTTGCTCTGGCCAAAGGGTATCCTCAAACATGCCTCCACCATGTTGTGTTGACGGTGCAAACACAGTCAACAATCGGGGTTCAAATAATTTCATACAGATGTGGACGGCGGAATGTTTAAATTAGAGGTTGTGTCAACAAACTGATTAATCTGCCAGATACAAAAGAGCCACCTTGGGGCCATAGCCCTCCCCCTCCTCCCCTAACTGGGTTCATGCGAGGTCAGGTCAAAGACCATTGACCTCAGATGCAGGTAGATGAGACGAGTTCCTTTCTGATGAAGGGCTAGTGTGGCACAGTCAGTGGATGCTGGGCTCCTGGAGTAATGCTTTCGGGTCCTCTGGACAGACCAGTATCGAGCCACGGAGGGAAGACCCGTGGATATAGGCCCTGCAGGCTCGCTCCTCCCTCCCATGTGAAACCCAATGAAGCTTCGGCACTGCTCGATCTTCCTGCAGACCCCTCTTCCTCCCACGTGAAACCCAACGAAGCTTCGGAACTGCTCGATCTCCCTGCACGCCCCCCCCCCCCTCCCTCCCACGTAAAACCCAACGAAGCTTCGGAACAGCTCGATCTCCCTGCAGGCCTCTCCCTCCCTCCCACGTGAAACCCAATGAAGCTTCGGAACTGCTCGATCTTCCTGGAGGAGGCTGGAGTGTTTGACAACCTGAGGGGGGAGCGATGGCCAAGCTGCTCCACCCTGACAGACGAAGGCCTGGATCCCTGAGGTTTGCTTGTAGCTACTGAATATATACAGACTCTGAGGCGAATAACTTTGCTCCTTGTGCTTCACAATGTTGAGATGAAGACAATGCAAAACAACAGTGAGGTAATTATAAAGTCTTAGTGGGAGAATATCCTAGGAGAAGTTAGGAACAAGATGGAGAAAACAGGATTGGGAAGAATGTGATAAAAGAAGGAAGATGATGGTAAGGAAAGAAGAATAACTGATGAGGACGCTGAAAGAAAGTGGATTAAAAGGTTTGTAGGGGATGGGAATCTGTCCTTGAAAGAAGTGTAGAAGGATAGAAGAAAAAAATGGGAAGATATATAGAAGGATTCCTTTTGGGCCAATAAGATGTGGTGTTGATTGGATCAAGAGGGAGTTGGTGAAACAGCTGAAGGGTATAAATGACGGGAGCGAGGCAGTAGAAGGAGATGGTGTGAGGGACAGCGAAAACCTGCAATACTGGATACAGTAATACAACACCTAAGAATGTGATGAAAGTACCTACGAACAGACTAGATATGGAGAGGATGCATGGAGGGGATGGGGTAACACCACACTACCAACAGACACCACACTACCAACAGACACCACACTAACAGCAGACACCACACTACCAACAGACACCACCAAACATCACACTATCAACAGACACCAAATTAACAGCAGACACCACCCTACCAAAGACACCACCCTACCAACAGACACCACACTACCAACAGACACCACACTACCAACAGACACCACCCTACCAACAGACACCACACTACCAACAGACACCACACTACCAACAGACACCACCCTACCAACAGACACCACACTACCAACAGACACCACCCTACCAACAGACACCACACTACCAACAGACACCACCCTACCAACAGACACCATCCTACCAACAGACATCACCTTACCAACAGACACCACACTACCAACAGACACCATCCTACCAACAGACACCACCCTACCAACAGACACCACACTACCAACAGACACAACCCTACCAACACACACCACCCTACCAACAGACACCACCCTACCAACAGACACCATCCTACCAACAGACACCACACTACCAACAGACACCACACTACCAACAGACACCACTCTACCAACAGACACCACCCTACCAACAGACACCACCCTACCAACAGACATCACCTTACCAACAGACACTGAACACAGCACAACATACAGACACACACCTACCAGCATGATTCCTTAAAACGATACCAACTGATCTAAGACCCTGCCATTAAACTGTCTTCTCGAACTCGCTCCTTTGTGCTACGGGTATGAGGAGCGCCAGCCAGTCTGTTTGCCAACTGCCAAAGTTTTCATTTGATCCCGGCCAAACTTAGCACGAGCTCGCAAACAGACCCAGGGGGAAAATCCTAAATGCCTCGATGTTCCTAGGAATAAAAACGACTTCGTGGAACTATTTGCCTAAACCATTACGACTGCAGTTTTAGTGTAAGGGTTGTGGGGAATGGTTGAGATAAACTTACCGAGAATCTACGGTAAACGCCAGCAGACTACAGAAGTTTAAGGGGCTACTCCATGGTTGAGAAACTTTAGGATATAAAGCCCCACTCCGAGTGTAGAACTCTCTCTCTCTCTCTCTCTCTCTCTCTCTCTCTCTCTCTCTCTCTCTCTCTCTCTCTCTCTCTCTCTCTCTCCACCTCCCCGCGCTTTAGAAATAGGTAATTTACACCTGATATACGTACACGTAAAGACACATACACACACACTCGCACACAACTACGGATGTGACCACTAACACATATACACATATACAATTGCACATGATATACATTCATGTAAATACACACTCATACAACTAAGTATGTGACCACGAACACATGTATACACAGACATATACAATTACATATGATAAACACACCACACATAAATACACACTCATGCAACTACGTATGCGACACATACACTAGTACATAAATACATATACAATTACATATGATATACATACACAAATGCAGAAACTATTATTATATGAACTGTTGGATTATCTGGATAATACTAATGTGAAATAATGTAAATCCTAAACACCGAGAATATATTAAAGATAATAGAAGCCATGGAGGATAAATTCTCAAGAGATGGCAGAGAGATAATGCTGGCGAGATGGTAGGGAAGATTTTGGAGAGATGGTAGACAAATGCTGCTGGTGAGGTGGTAGGGAGATGTCGCAGGTGAGGTGGTAGGGAGATGTCGCTGGAGAGATGGTAGAGAGATGTCGCTGGTGAGGTGGTAGGGAGATGTCGCTGGTGAGGTGGTAGGGAGATGTCGCAGGTGAGGTGGTAGGGAGATGTCGCTGGAGAGATGGTAGAGAGATGTCGCTGGTGAGGTGGTAGAGAGATGTCGCAGGTGAGGTGGTAGGGAGATGTCGCTGGTGAGGTGGTAGAGAGATGTCGCTGGTGAGGTGGTAGAGAGATGTCGCTGGTGAGGTGGTAGGGAGATGTCGCTGGAGAGATGGTAGAGAGATGTCGCTGGTGAGGTGGTAGAGAGATGTCGCAGGTGAGGTGGTAGGGAGATGTCGCAGGTGAGGTGGTAGGGAGATGTCGCTGGAGAGATGGTAGAGAGATGTCGCTGGTGAGGTGGTAGGGAGATGTCGCAGGTGAGGTGGTAGGGAGATGTTGCTGATCAAATGGTAGTGAGATACGATGGTGGTGAGATGGTTGGGAAATCTCGACGACGGAGAGATGGTCGTGAGACACGATGGTGCAGGAGAGATGGTCGTGAGACACGATGGTGCAGGAGAGATGGTCGTGAGACACGATGGTGCTGGAGAGATGGTCGTGAGACACGATGGTGCTGGAGAGATGGTCGTGAGACACGATGGTGCTGGAGAGATGGTAACACCTGGCCCGCGACGAGGCTGATCGATAAAGCTGTTCCAGCGGCAGTGTTGGTGCGACGCTGACCTTGTCTCCCCTCCCTCACCATGGGGAGACACGGGGGAGGAGGAGAGGAGGAAGGGGGCAGGGTTACCCAACTGCCTCACACTTGAGCCCCCGAGGGCGAGCGAGCTTTCTGAGATCTCGAGACCGAGACCGAGAGAGATAGACCCCCCCCAACAACAAGAGACTCGGTGCGCAGTAGGTGACCCTCAGAGTGGGAACTCTTATAATAGCCGGGGGATAACTCTCTCTCTCTCTCTCTCTCTCCATCTCTCTCTCTCTCTCTCTCTCTCTCTCTCTCTCTCTCTCTCTCTCTCTCTCTCTCATCTCATCCTTTCCTCCGCAGACCAGCTCGGTCTATGACAATATGGCCGTGATCCTTGGTCCTGTACGTTCGTGAATATTTTAAACCTGCTGAATAATAGTTTCAGGTAGACGGGCAGGAGACGGACCTATTGGAATCACTTTCGCCATATATCATTTTCTTTCCCCGAACATCATGCAGGTCTTGTGGCACAGGCAAAAATCAATGTATAAAACGATACCAATTTAAGCTGACGAGTGGTGAGGTTAGAGGACGAGGGAACAACGAGAGGGACTTATCATGGCCAATCCTCGTGTGGCTGGTCGCTTCACAAAAACTATGGGAAGCGGCAGTCAGCACCGTGCGCCGCGTGTTCAGGCCCTGTGAATGGTATTCATAAGCGTCATCAAACAAACTGATAATAAAGTATGGTGGGGACTCACCCCCTACTGAAACTACCGTTTTAAAGATTAGACTCTCTTCTTGCTAAAGACATCTGTGGAGAGAGAGAGCTAATGGCAGAAGAAAGAGTAATGTAATAAGGGGTTCTACTCTTGTCCAATCCAGGAGCGAGAGAACGAAAGAGGAGAACACAACCAGTTATCCGCCTCTGTGGGTTCTGAATCCACCACATTCTCGAAGGGTATGAAGGACGTCTCCAGCGACACCGAACTCATAGAACTTGAACGTCTTTGTGTTTGAGGGGGGAAATGGACGTCGAGGTGTTCCTCCTCACGGAGTTGTCTGAAATGGTCACTGCAGGAGGAGGAGGAGGAGGAAGAGGAGGAGGAGGAGGAGGAGGACGAGTAGGAGGAGGAGGAAGTCCTGCTGGCTTCCATGTTGTACATCAGCTGTAGTACACAGACTGTAGTACATCAATTGTACTATCTATCTATCTATCTATCTATCTATCTATATATATATATATATATATATATATATATATATATATATATATATATATATATATATATATATATATATCACTAGCCAGAGGGAAGGGATCAGATTGAAACTTTAGAAGCCTCCAGTTGGATTCTCGTTCAGAACTTTATTACCTCTTTTGTCAAAGTTATTGTTCTGGAGTTTTATCAGCCGAACACACACACACACACACACACACACACACTAAATATATATATATATATATATATATATATATATATATATATATATATATATATATATATATATATATATATATGTCTCCATGGTTGTTTATTTTGTTTATGGATGGGGTTGTTAGGGAGGTGAATGCAAGAGTTTTGGAAAGAGGGGCAAGTATGAAGTCTGTTGTGGATGAGAGAGCTTGGGAAGTGAATCAGTTGTTGTTCGCTGATGATACAGCGCTGGTGGCTGATTCATGTGAGAAACTGCAGAAGCTGGTGACTGAGTTTGGTAAAGTGTGTGAAAGAAGAAAGTTAAGAGTAAATGTGAATAAGAGTAAGGTTATAAGGTACAGTAGGGTTGAGGGTCAAGTCAATTGGGAGGTAAGTTTGAATGGAGAAAAATTGGAGGAAGTAAAGTGTTTTAGATATCTGGGAGTTGATCTGGCAGCGGATGGAACCATGGAAGCAGAAGTGAATCATAGGGTGGGGGAGGGGGCGAAAATCCTGGGAGCCTTGAAGAATGTGTGGAAGTCGAGAACATTATCTCCGAAAGCAAAAATGGGTATGTTTGAAGGAATAGTGGTTCCAACAATGTTGTATGGTTGCGAGGCGTGGGCTATGGATAGAGTTGTGCGCAGGAGGGTGGATGTGCTGGAAATGAGATGTTTGAGGACAATGTGTGGTGTGAGGCGGTTTGATCGAGTAAGTAATGTAAGGGTAAGAGAGATGTGTGGAAATAAAAAGAGCGTGGTTGAGAGAGCAGAAGTGGGTGTTTTGAAATGGTTTGGGCACATGGAGAGAATGAGTGAGGAAAGATTGACCAAGAGGATATATGTGTCGGAGGTGGAGGGAACGAGGAGAAGTGGGAGACCAAATTGGAGGTGGAAAGATGGAGTGAAAAAGATTTTGTGTGATCGGGGCCTGAACATGCAGGAGGGTGAAAGGAGGGCAAGGAATAGAGTGAATTGGATCGATGTGGTATACCGGGGTTGACGTGCTGTCAGTGGATTGAATCAGGGCATGTGAAGCGTCTGGGGTAAACCATGGAAAGCTGTGTAGGTATGTATATTTGCGTGTGTGGACGTGTATGTATATATATGTATACACGTGTATGGGGGTGGGTTGGGCCATTTCTTTCGTCTGTTTCCTTGCGCTACCTCGCAAACGCGGGAGACAGCGACAAAGCAAAAAAAAAAAAAAAAAAAAAAAAAATATATATATATATATATATATATATATATATATATATATATATATATATATATATATATATATATAAACACAGCCTCTTGAGAAGGTGTGGCACTGGTGGTGGTTGTACAAGTAGAGACATAATGGTGATACTGTTGGTTATAATTGTGTTTTCATATCTGGTATAGCATTCAGTCATCCTTTTCCTTCCCCCAACGTCGACCATATATATATATATATATATATATATATATATATATATATATATATATATATATATATATATATATCGTAGCCTGGGTAACACAGGGAGGCTTGTAAGGGTATTAAATGGTGGAGTTTAAAGAGCATCTCATAAGGGCAGGTATAGGTCCACATCCCCCGTTTTCTATTTGTTGGTTTTACTGTCGTCTGCTATTCCGACATCTCTAAGCGTGTGTTAGTGGGTCTCTGTTTTTTCTGCTGGGTCTCTGGTTTCTTCTCCTATTTCTTATTTTGTTATCTATCGCTGTTCTTCTTGTCTATTTGGATGTAGCTGATCTGATGTGTCCATGGCTGTTTGATCTTGGTCTTCCGTTTTCTCACATCAAATCTGTACTGTGATGCTTTTATACAAATTACATGATCTCAAATCTGTCTGTCTGTCTGTGTGTCTGTCTGTCTCTCTCTCTCTCTCTCTCTCTCTCTCTCTCTCTCTCTCTCTCTCTCTCTCTCTCTCTCTCTCTCTCTCTCTCTCCAGAGCAATACCCAACGCGTCCAAACCAGTTCGCATCTGCATGGGTAAAACGAGAGAAAAATATAAAAAGAAAAAAAAATACATCTCTTTGGTCCTTTAGATTCTCGACGACCCCTCATTATCTCTCCTTGTTACTACTGTCTTACGTAAACCGTCCTACACTGCTGCCAAACTTCCCTCCAATCCTGTCTCTTTCTCGATCGAGTGCCTGTCTATTGCGGTATGTGTGTGTGTGTGTGTGTGTGTGTGGTGTTCACTATCTTCCTTTCCGTCTGTCTGTCCACTTCTTTGGCTCGCTAGTTGCACGTATCTCTCTCCCTCTGGCCTTCTGTCTGCTGGAGTATGTGTGGAGGAGACTGCCGCTGTGTTCAGAAGAGCTTTGATAATAAGAAGGATGCTGTCTGTCTGTCTATATATCTGTCTGTCTGTCTGTCTGTCTATATATCTGTCTGTCTGTCTATCTGTCTGTCTGTCTGTCTGTCTGTCTGTCTGTCTATCTGTCTGTCTATCTATCTGTATGTCTGTCTATCTGTCTGTCTATCTGTCTGTCTGTCTGTCTGTCTGTCTGTCTGTCTGTCTGTCTGTCTAAAATCTTTCATGGTAGGGAGGGTAGCCGATTAACGCCATTTCTTGTGTTTGCATGTATGCAGACAGCGAGAAAGAATGAGGGGAAAAGAGAGAGAGAAAAAATATAAAACGGAGATGTACAGAGAGGCCAATAAACGATAGATTTCCGAAAAGGGACGTAACCTTTTGACAGAGGCTTAAGTCTTACGTCCGCAACGTAAGACTACCGTCGGAGACGTAAGTGTGTGCCTCGAGCGACGTAATGATAGAGGCGCTAACCACGGAATCTTACCCATCTTCCTCGTCGAGCTTTTTGCATCTACATTTTTTTCCTTTCTAACTCCAGGTCACGCGAGGGAAGCCTTGATGCCAAGCAGCGCCGTACATACTAGGGAAACTACGAGAGCCATAGGCCCTGTAGGTGGAGGCGTTGGACAGGGGTGCCCCTAGAGTGGTTCCTATTTACACGCATCAAACTGACGCGAAACACCTCCTCGTCTTTTACACTGCCGTGGGACATATTCCCGTCCATTAAACTGACGTGGGACATATCCCCGTCCGTTAAACTGATGTGGGACACATGTCCGTCCATTAAATGTGACGTGGGACACATCCCCGTCCGTTAAACTGACGTGGAACACTTCCTCGTCCTTTAAACTGACGTGGGACACATGTCCGTCCTTTAAACTGACGTGGGACACTTCCTCGTCCTACAAACTGACGTGGGACACATGTCCGTCCTTTAAACTGATGTGGGACACTTCCTCGTCCTTTAAACTGACGTGGAACATAGCGGTTATGACAACTCAAACTCCCCCAAAATACTTTAACTCTTCCACAACTTCTCAGATCCTCCAGAATCAATGTGATAATACATGGAGAGTGTTCTCCATCTATCTGTACTGGAACAAGTCAGCCGATAGACCATAACTCGTCTAACATAATCTAGGGAATCTTTTGACTCATGTTCACTTAGCGCCTCCCAGGTCACTGCCTTTTGGACAGATCGGCAAAGCGTCTGAAACATTTCGTCCAAGTTTTGTGGTTCAGCCAATACGACTGCATCATCTGCATATAGCAAAAAGTGACTTCTACTTTACACTAAGGTCGGTCAACTGTTCCTACAGTGACTCCCCCTGTCTCTCCTGATGACGTCCCAATAAAAAGAAAATACAATTTACGAAAATTTTTAACAAGGTTTAGATGAAAATATTCGATGGCCTAATGGACCCGAAAGATCCATTAGTAAAAGCGCGCCAAATTTAGCGACGGTCAGGTATATGGATATCGCACAGTTATCTTATTTTCATCGCAATTTTTGAGAATATTGTCGACCAGTTTAGGCACCTAGATGAACTACAGAAAAGCCTTACAATGACAGTATGATGGTGGACAAGGTCTTAGACAAGCTGTTTAGACACTGTTTTGATAATACTGAACCCAACCCTCAAAAAAAAAAAAATTCAAGGCAGTTTTTTTTAGATATTGAAGATGCCCTACGATATGAATATCCGAAATAGTATTATAAAAGTATTTAGAATACTGATATTGACTTTCTCAATGAAATTTAGAGGAATTTTTTTTCCCATAGAAATTGATGAATGAGGTAAGAAGGTCCCTTTCTTTTGGCATCATCCAGCTTGTGGATCTATGTGTATCAAGAGACATCTGTCTGGATACATCAATATTCACTGATGTCTGGATACATCAATATTCAATGATGTCTGAATACATCAATATTCACTGATGTCTGAATACATCAGTATTCACTGATGCCTGAATACACCAATATTCACTGATGTCTGAATACATCAATATTCACTGATGTCTGAATACATCAATATTCACTGATGTCTGAATACATCAATATTCACTGATGCCTGAATACACCAATATTCACTGATGTCTGAATACATCAATATTCACTGATGTCTGGATACATCAATATTCACTGATGTCTGAATACATCGATATTCACTGATGTCTGGATACATCAATATTCACTGATGTCTGAATACATCGATATTCACTGATGTCTGGATACATCGATATTCACTGATGTCTGGATACATCAATATTCACTGATGTCTGAATACACCAATATTCACTGATGTCTGAATACATCAATATTCACTGATGTCTGGATACATCAATATTCACTGATGTCTGAATACATCAATATTCACTGATGTCTGAATACACCAATATTCACTGATGTCTGAATACACCAATATTCACTGATGTCAGAATACATCAATATTCACTGATGTCTGAATACATCATTAGTTTATGCCATCTAGACTGAGCAATATTCAGTAATTATATAATCAATCTTTAATGTCATCTAGACTTGACGAATATTCATTAATCTCATCTGAGGAAAACGATGGTCAGTAACGCCAGAAAATATAAAATCATTTACATGAAAAGAAAACGAAAGGTCAACTTTAAAAAGGGAGATAATAACTTCTATCGAAAACGGAGGCCTGGCGAACCCTTTTTCTTATTCAGAAAATTTAGAATTTTTTTAATTTCCCAAAGATTAACAAGATTAGGTGACTGAATATTTAAAATCTTTACGTTTCAATATTGAAAATGGTTGATAATGTAACATGGCTGAATTTTACAGAGACTGGAAATACAGAATATTTAAACAATCCTAAAATGGGTTGTAACTTTTCTTCGTGAAATTTCAGACAGAAGTACAAGTTTGATTTCAGGAGTCAAGCTGACTGTAAGCTGAAGCTGGAGGTTTACGTAGGCTGAAACTTGTTTTATCAGTTTAGATATTCAAATGTGCTGTTCAACGAAGGACAGTGATTAGGAAGCCTCTGTTCAAAATATATGTAGGTTTAACGAACGTATGACCTGAGCTGTTCAAGTTCAACGGAAATTTCACATGTCTGTGACGTTTTCCGTTCCGTAATATTCAAAGCGGTTCGAAATGAATGTTCACTGAGGAACTTTTGTTCACTGTAAGTCTCCACTGATGCGTTCAGATGCTCCGAAGAACCGTATCATAACATGAGAATGGCATCTTTGTTGTCCAGTGGAAATGTTCGTAATCAAAGTCATTCTCAAAGAGATCTCGTAGCGCGACAAGACAAGAAATGGTTTACGTTTTACTGTGAATTTTCACACTCCTAAAATACGTAATATATTTTACGTTATCAATGTCCAGAGTAGTTCGAAATTTCCGTGGGGGCGCCAGAAATTTGAAACGAATGGAAATTCTCTCTCTCTCTCTCTCTCTCTCTCTCTCTCTCTCTCTCTCTCTCTCTCTCTCTCTCTCGATATGTTATATGACCAGGCGCTTCGGAACATGATAAAAAAAAAAAACCATGGAATTGCATCAAAGTTGTGCTCATGAGATGGTCATAAGGTTCTTTACAAACAGATGCGGTAGTGGAGGGGAGAGTGTGAGTGTGTGAGAGTAAAGTTGGACTGGGGGGTGAGTATGAGTGTGTGAGAGTAAAGCTAGACTGGAGGGTGAGTGTGAGTGTGTGAGAGTAAAGCTAGACTGGAGGGTGAGTGTGTGAGAGTAAAGTTGGACTGGAGGGAGAGTGTGAGTGTGTGAGAGTAAAGCTAGATTGGAGGGTGAGTGTGAGTGTGTGAGGGGTGAGGCCGGACTGGAGGGAGAGTGTGAGTGTGTGAGGCCGGACTGGAGGGAGAGTGTGAGTGTGTGAGGGGTGAGGCCGGACTGGAGGAGAGTGTGGGTGAGTGTGTGAGGGGTGAGGCCGGACTGGAGGGAGAGTGTGAGTGTGTGTGTGAGGGGTGAGGCTGGACACTCACCTCAATGGGAGGAGGTTGGCGCGTCGCCTCTCCCCATCCAGGGATGACTCGTCGATGTGGTCCACTCGCTTTGACCACATTTTCCGGCCACAAATGCCAGTCTGCCGGTCGCCACAGTCAATAGGGCTTATCTCTACACCATAATGCTCGCCTCCTTCGCACCTACACTTAGCATGATTTCCCACAAATTGCCGTGCTGGGGAGGTTACGATGCGCTCCAGTAAGGCGGGCCAGCTCCTACTGACGGAGGGTGGACGCAGCGGACCTGCGTCCTGGTCGCGCTGCCAAGTGCGGAGGGAAGCACGGGGGTTTCTGTTAAATCCAGCGGTTGTAATCTGGAGATGTAGACGTGTGAGGGGGTGTGGTGAGGCCTCCAGCGCCTGGGGTACACACATCCAAGGTGGAGCTCAGCGGAGCACTGGCCCGGTACAGATCCCACCGTTCGCTAGCCAGCCACCCCGCCAGTCCGCGCACACGGCCTACCCCGCCACCTTAAAACCCCTCCACCACCACCACCACCACAGCTACCAAGCCCCTAACCATAACCCCCTCTCTCCTCTACCACCAACAGCCCCTTACCATAACCCTTCCCTCCACCACCAAACGCTACCGCAACCACCATACCCTACCACACTCCTTCCACAACCACCTATCGCCACAAATCCCTCCTCTACCACACCCTCGCGAGCACATAACCACCATAATCATCATCATCCCTTACCACACCCGACGACCACCACAACCACCACCACGACCTTCAAGGCGCTTTCCATCCATTCATCAACACCACCGTCTCTCTCTCTCTCTCTCTCTCTCTCTCTCTCTCTCTCTCTCTCTCTCTCTCTCTCTCTCTCTCTCCTCAACTTTCCTATTACCCCCCACGCTTGGGCTTCCACTATCTCCCCCCCCACGTTAAAAGCTTCTTATAATAATATTTATCACAAGAATCAGCAAGGAATAATGCTCTGCAGATTCCTTTTTGTCATTCTAATTTTCGAAGAATTCTCCCACTTCGTTTTCATCGTCTCTCCTTCTTCTTCATCTTTCCCGTCTCTCTCTCTCTCTCTCTCTCTCTCTCTCTCTCTCTCTCTCTCTCTCTCTCTCTCTCTCTCTCTCTCTCTCTCGTTAGGTCGAGTCCTTCCACCCACGTCAGGGTGGGAGCGAGTGTCCGTACTCCAGAAACCAATCGACGCCTCCAATAATTTCTTCACTGGTCAATACGTCGTGAGATATATGGCTAAAGTGTGTCGAACTGATGACTGATGTGTGCTACGCGAATACATACATACCCTTTCCCCTCCTCTCTCTCTCTCTCTCTCTCTCTCTCTCTCTCTCTCTCTCTCTCTCTCTCTCTCTCTCTCTCTCTCACCCTGGACATCTTACAGTCTCGTCTCTGTCTCTCATCATCATCTCACTGATCACGAGTCCCTTAGAGACTCCCTTCATCAGAGGCCGTCCATCGCTCTGAATGTGTTGCGATGAAGATATAAACAGAGGAGGAGGGAAGGCAGAGGAATTCAAGCAGTAACAGACCACTGGATCCTAAGGAGGCTATAGTGAAGTGGATGAGATCAGAAACCTTTATTGAAGTCCTGGCTCTTCATTTGTCTTCGTGTAGTCCGTCATCTTCAGCCTTCAATTCAATCGCTGCTGTTGAATGTTGCAACTTGATGTTCAGTCACCTACCAACCGCCCCTAGCAGCCCTAGGCCTCGGCACATTCTCAGCCACGGTTCCTAGCCCATTCATGGTAAACACCTATCACATCATGGCTTATACTTAGCCTCAAGCAGCCCTTACCCAGCCACAGGACGCTGCCCAGTCTGAGCTACAGACCTCACCTTACTTCTATAGCCACACAGATCCTAGCTCATTCCCGGCCATAGACCCCCCATCGCACTCCTAGCCAAAGATCTCATCTCACTCCTAGACACCCAGCTCACTCCCACCCATAGGGCTCCAGCTCATCACGTGTCCCATCTCTCGTTTACAGTTGACCGTCGGATCAACAGAGATCTGTGCCACCGACAAGAGCCCCCCCATCCCTTTTGCGTCAGCGATTCTGGGCTTCACAAGTAGGTGGGAGAGCCTGATAGCAGACGACCTAATGGTCCACGAGGAGGTTATCTGTAGGAGCACAACAATAGTACCCCATGTTTCTCATCCATATACTTAGATGGGAGCAGGAGAGTAAAGCAGAAGGCCCCTCCCCAGCTACCACTACAGATGGAGACAGGATGATACAGCAGAAGGCGCCTCCCCACCTACCACTACAGATGGAGACATGACAATACAGCAGAAGGCGCCTCCCCACCTACCACTACAGATGGAGACATGACAATACAGCAGAAGGCGCCTCCCCACCCACGACTAAAGATGGAGACAAGACAGTGAGGAAGAAGGCTTCCCACCACCCACCATTATAGAGGAAGATGGAGACAGGATAGTAAAGTAAATGTCTCCTCCTCGTCCACCACTATAGAAAGAGACAGGATAGTAAAGCACAAAGTTCTTCCTCACCTACCACTGTAGATGATGACAGGACAGTAAAGTAGAAGGCTCCTCCTACCACTATAGATGAAGACAGAATAGTGAGGAAGATAGACACCTCCACCGCAAACAGCATTCCAAATAGCACGTCCACTAGCAGGGAAATGGCTATGAAGAAACCCCATACAGCATATAGGGAGAACAATACTGAGGTACAGATCTTATTGAAGAGTATCGATGGACATTAAACATAATCTAATCTCATCACAGAGGCCAGATACTCCACGAAAGGTCTTCAATGCTAATCCGTAAAGAGAAAATATAAGCTGAATGACTCGCAGATACACGGATATTTTTGAATAGGTGAATTAAAGACTTTACATTTGTTATTCATTGGTCATTAATATCACCGTGGGGTCTGACTCGATGTGTTTCAGATATACTGATAGTCTTTGACTATATCTGATTGTAGCTTATCCTATTATCTCTATAACTCTGATTCTGAAGAAGCTATAACTCCTTCTTTAACTTCACACTTGCTATTTTTGGTGAAAGTATTTCTAACTAACGTGGGGGGAATTAACAGCAAGTCATATCATCGAAATTATTCAGTGGTTTGAAAACTTCTGTCATATCTTCCCCGAGTCTGTGTTTCTTTTTTCTCTTTTTTTTTGGAGTGATGGAATTGGTTCTGTTACCCTTTCTTGTATTAGCTCTGGAGTTCATTCGTTTTTGATAAAGTTTGCTGATCAGAAACAGTACACCGTGTTTGAAGTGAGGTTTGACCAGAGCGTTGTGAAAGAGTTAGTATGATGTCTTTCGTCTTACAGTTTGATACTTGCAGCTACGTAACCTGACAGTATCTTAATATATGTAGTTAAGCATTGTTGCACGTAGTTCTGATCACACTTCAAGTTCTTTCACCTTCTTGTACTTCTAACGATGCAGTTGAGTACTGCTTTAAGCACTTCTAGGCACTACTCCATGCTCTTTCCCTTCTTGTACTTCTAACGATTATTTACCAAATGTCTCATATTCGTATTCAATCCCTTTCTTACCAAATGTCTCATTCGTATTCAATACCTTTCTTGCCAAATCCCATTCATATGCATGTGTCTGAACTCAAAGTCATTTTCTCCATGCATCTGATACTTGAATCAGTTTGTTAATATCTCTCTCAGTCACTAAGTAATACTCTTACGAGTCTTACTCTCATGTCACACAGAGCCAATCATATGCTTCCTAATTTAATACCATTCTTTGTTTACCGTCTCTGCCAATCTACGATCCAAGCGCATAATCAATTCTCTTTACTTACACTTAACCATCTTTAACATTAAGCTACATCAAATGTTTTTTTTAACAAGTCTGGATGGATATCGACTGAAATTACATTTAAATCATAGCGATTATATTTGACGAAAAGAATTCTGTTAGGTTCGTTAAACATGATCTTTTTTTTTTCCCTTTCTCGTTAATTCCAAAAAGCTACGTTGGTCAGGAAGGAGATGGGCTACAGAGTTCCTACGGTTAACCAGAGTAAGTTAATCCTACGTCTCAAACTTAAACTTGGGTCCTTCAGGGTGGGTGGGGATGGAGCTGCGAACACATTTGCATATTAATCTCATTTATTTCGGTCAAGCACACGAGTCAATGTGCATTTTAGGGTAATTATTGAGGCAGTGAAATGATGGAGGGTTGACAGAATGATGGGAGACAAGGAGAGGGTTTCATACTAGCCAGGATCAGCATGGGATAGGTGTACCATACCATCCAGGATCAGCATGGGATGGGTGTACCATCCCAGCCAGAAACAGCATGGGAGAGAACAGCATACTACAGGCGATCTACGCTAGATGCGTAACACATCCGGCTCAGGGAGCGTATCTGTGTGTCAGCTGTGTTGCGCACCTGAGATCTATGGGCGTGGCTGTGTTGGACATATGGGAATGTTGGCTGTCTTCCCTACCCTCCACCACATTCCCTCACACAAATATTCCCCACCCCTACGCACGTCTACCATCCTTCCCCCACATATTCCCCTACCCCCACACACACACACACGCAATCACCAGCCCACCTCAACCTCAAACGCCCCCCCATCCCCCCCTTTTTTTTTTTCATCCCGTCTTTATTGAAATACCTCGAGGGGGTCCCGTCAGAATGGGAGACAGACATTGAAAAATACCTGAGTTACCCCTCCGGCCGAAGAAGCAACTTAGAGACACCTCAAGCCTCAAAAATGCTTATTAACTCACGGACGCTGCCTCACGCTGGGAGGCATCAACCACGGACGCTGCCTCACGCTGGGAGGCATCAACCACGGACGCTGCCTCACGCTGGGAGGCATCAACCACGGGCGCTGCCTCAGGCTAGGAGGCATCAACCACGGACGCTGTCTCAGGCTAGGAGGCATCAACCACGGACGCTGCCTCAGGCTGGGAGGCATCAACCACGGACGGTGCTTCAGGCTAGAAGGCATCAACCACTGACGCTGCTTCAGGCTAGAAGGCATCAACCAAGGACGCTGCCTCAAGCTAGGAGGCATCAACCACGGACGCTGCCTCAGGCTGGGAGGCATCAACCACGGACGCTGCCTCAGGCTGGGAGGCATCAACCACGGACGCTGCCTCAGGCTGGGAGGCATCAACCACGGACGCTGCCTCAGGCTAGGAGGCATCAACCACGGACGCTGCCTCAAGCTAGAAGGCATCAACCACGGACGCTGCTTCAGGCTAGAAGGCATCAACCACGGACGCTGCTTCAGGCTAGAAGGCATCAACCACGGACGCTGCCTCAAGCTAAGAGGAATTAACCCTCAAGCTAGGAGGCATCAACCACGGACGCTGCCTCAGGCTAGGAGGCATCAACCACGGACACTGCCTCAGGCCCTTAGCGTCACGTGGACCAGGATAATGGGCCCTCAGCATCACATGGACCAGAATAATGGGCCCTCGGTATAACCTGGACTATTCAATGGTCCCTCAGTATCATGTTGACTCGTCCAATGGGCCTCTTGGCACCACGCTGACCTATCTAATGGGCTGGATAATGGGGCCCCTCAGTATCGCCTAGTTCAGCCAATAGGTCCTCAGCATCATGCAGACTGGTTTAATGGGCCGCCCTCAGCATCGGCTAATGGTTACCCCACCCTACGATGACCGTCTGGGGTAATGGGTCATCAACGGAGGCTTTTAAGAACTTCCTCTCACAGAGATGTTTTTGCCCTGACGTCAGAGCCTCCTTCATGCGACGGTGAGAGAGAGAGAGAGAGAGAGAGAGAGAGAGAGAGAGAGAGAGAGAGAGAGAGAGAGAGAGAGAGAGAGAGAGAGAGAGAGAGAGAGAGAGAGGAACCACGAGGCGCTGATGATGAACGCAAGAACGATAACACATTCCAAACTTATCATGGTTGGAGGGTGCGTGGTTTTCAGGAAGGGGAGGGGCTAGTGGTGCAACGCAACGTCGTGAGGTCTCGTTCGAGACGTATGACGTACTTGTAGACGCACAGGACGCGCCGACGTACGACGGGATGCGTTGCCACACGACGAGTGCGATGGTGGGATCACATGATGACTGACGGGAGGAGTTGTACGACTGTGTCCAAAGTCCTGTAGAAAATGACGACGTGTAGATGTGTGGAAACACGAGAGAGTGAGGGAGGAAGGTGGCGGAGGGAAGAGGGAAAAACATGACAGGATGGGAGGTAAGAATACTGACGGGCAAAGGAACGGGAGCGTGAGGGGTGGATGGGAGAGGAGTGAGTGTTGAGGAGGGAGAGACAGAAGAAGTGTTGAGGAGGGGGAGGCACAAGACTGGTCAAGAGGGGAGGGGAAGGGGGGAGAAAAGCCTTGGGGAGATTAGACGAGGAAGGATGTAGAGAACTGGGGAGGTTTGAACACAACAGGGGTTTGGCAGAGACTTGGGGAGGTTGGTACATGGGGCGGTATGAGAACAGACCCGGTTGCATGAGGGAGGTTATGAGAGCTGGGAGGAAGCTTGGATGAGGGAGGTACATGACCAGATTGAGTGAGGTAGATGAGGGAAGGTTCTAAAGAGAGACACACCTACTACATGCCGTTCAACGTAGAGGATCTATCTCCTCAAGTCTTTGGCACACCGTCCTGGGTCCGCCAAGACCTCCTAGCAAATCCTAGGACCAAGACTTGTGTCCCTAGGACGATTCCTTCCCCAGTAGTCACCAATCGTGCATGTCAGCACCCTTAGGTACGCCACGACCTCACTATACCACGACGACCTACCCTCTCTACCTACCTCGCAACGGGCGTTTTGCCCTACCTGCCCTTGAGCAATTAGCTGCCACTGTTGCTCTGTCTCATCCTATGGTCCCTTTCCTCCCCCACCCCACCCAGGGAAAAAAAATTATATAATGGTAATCCTTTGTCAGCCTCAACTTTCCCCTCCCTTCGGCTCCCCTTCCCAGTGTCCCTCTACAACATCAGTCAACACCAGCGGTCATCATCTGTTCCCCCAGCGATGTCTCTCCTCTTCTGGGAAATCCTTTGTAGAGAAACATACCTTTCGATTTCCGGGTATGGAGTACCAGCTAGACGATGCCATTTGTCCCCGTCAAGAGAGTATGGTATTCATTCATCACGAAGCAGAAAAGAAAGAAAGAGAGATGGGGAGGGGAAAAACATATATATATATATATTTGACGTTAAAACTATTCCATGGTTTGAATCCACACACGAGTGGCTTTTAGCGGATTGGGAGGCGAGCGGCCTCCTGGTGAGGGGCTCATGCGATCTTGTATTTACAGTCTCTCACTGTGATTGTGTCCCTGAAGCCTGGCTGTGTTGTGTGTCCCTGAAGCCTAGCTGTGTTGTGTGTCCCTGAAGCCTAGCTGTGTTGTGTGTCCCTGAAGCCTAGCTGTGTTGTGTGTCCCTGAAGCCTAGCTGTGTTGTGTGTTCCTGAAGCCTGGCTGTGTTGTGTGTCCCTGAAGTCTGGCTGTGTTGTGTGTCCCTGAAGCCTGGCTGTGTTGTGTGTCCCTGAAGTCTGGCTATGTTGTGTGTCCCTGAAGCCACACTGTGCCATATCCCTCTCTTATGGCCGATGAGACCATAGTAAAGTTAAAAGCATTTGCTCATACACACATACTAACAGACGAACACATGAATACGTCCAAGAATAACGAGTTGCGTCCAAGAATAATGAGTTGCGTCCAAGAATAATGAGTTGCGTCCAAGAATAACGAGTTGCGTCCAAGAATAACGAGTTGCATCCAAGAATTACGAGTTGCGTCCAAGAATTACGAGTTGCGTCCAAGAATTACGAGTTGCGTCCAAGAATTACGAGTTGCGTCCAAGAATAATGAGTTGCGTCAAAGAATAATGAGTTGCGTCCAAGAATAACGAGTTGCGTCCAAGAATTACGAGTTGCGTGCAAGAATAACGAAGAGGAAGGTCACAACGGCCAAGGACAGGAGCCCACTAGGCCTCTGTGTAGGTTAGCATGGAACGAATAACGTAATAACGTCATAACGTAAGGCACCGCTCCTGGCACGCTTAACAAACACCCTGCGTCGTTACCACTGGGAAGGTATTACGTTACCACTGAGAACACATTACGTTACCACTGGGAATGCATTATGTTACCACTGAAAATGCATTTCGTTACCAGTGAGAATACAATTCGTTACCACTGGAAATGCATTATTATCATAGCCTTATTTCTTGTATTATTCTTTTTTTTTATACACTCATTGCTAATCACAGTGGGAGTGATCTAATCAGGGGTGAATCACTGTGTAGTCGTCAGTGTCAGGGTTCCCCCTTGCTAACAGGTCCCACCTTAATAAACGGGCTGGATCCAGGTCTGGACTCCAATGGCGCGCGCGAGGGAGAGCAAAAAAAGAAAAAGGAGTCGTTTCTCTTCCTTTCATTTCTCCGCTCCCAAGCTTCTTCCTTCCGTACACACACACACACACACACACACACCCCTGTCCACCACGCCTTTACGAGAGAGAGAGAGAGAGCACATCCCCTGACGACCAATTTGTCCTTCCATCATGCCTTACGTTAACGAGAAGGTGAGGGAAGTACTTTTCCAACGTCGGAGTCGTTGCCTAGTGAGAGAGAGAGAGAGAGAGAGAGAGAGAGAGAGAGAGAGAGAGAGAGAGAGAGAGAGAGAGAGAGAGAGAGAGAGGCGGAGGAGACCATCCGCGACAACGTGTTTCCTTCAGGGGGGAAGAAGGAAGATACTCACTCCCTCGCGCAAGAGCGATGTCCTCGTATTTACTCCCCCTCCTCCATCCCGTGCCAGTTCTAGGGGGGAAGGAAGGCGAAAGATGGGGGGGTTATCTAGCCACGACATTAAGACAGCCGGAGGGCGGTGGTGTTGTTGCCTCTCATCACGGCAATAACTAAAGCTGAGCGGGTCACGTGAGATGATACACGATGACCTCACTCAACTCCACGGGGAAGGGGGGTGTCGCAATTTCAGTGGATTGAAAAAAAGAAAAAAGAAAATCTGACTTTATACAGAGTCTCACACTCTCTCTCTCTCTCTCTCTCTCTCTCTCTCTCTCTCTCTCTCTCTCTCTGGCTCCGCTGAAAGCGATTGGCTGGTGTTAATCAGCAAAGATTCTTCAGATAATGAACTATATATATGAATAACACGATAACCTGGAGGCGATATAACATTTATAGCGATAAAAAGAGGTATTACGAAGTTTAATTACAGAACCAATGCAGTGAATAGAAATACTGAAAATATATTATACACGTCGCCCCCTGTATACCACATGTACCCAATTAATTCTATCCCGCTCATGTCATTCACCCTACTGAATGCTCACGCCATAAAACCCCTAAGCCTCCTTCAAACCCTCCTTCTGTCTCGTTATTGGTCCTCCTCCTCCCATCTTCGCTTTCCAATTACAAGTAGATCTTCTGAGCCAATGTTTCGTCATTCTTCCCCTTCGTCTGTACCAATCATTTCAGCGCACCCTGGTCAACTCTCTCGACCCGACTGCGCTTGCTACCATACCTCTCTTTAGCACTGTTATTCCCTCCACGATCAACCCATTTCACACTACAGACTGTCCTCTTGCACTTCATTTCCAACGTCTCTCACACCCTCAATCTTTCTTCTTTGCGTCGGGGGACACATCCATACGAACACCGTCGCAACTCCCTTACGTTCGAAAATATCCGTCTTGACCCTCGCAGACACAGACCTCTCCTCTCCTACTTTACTTAATACACTCGGGTAACTTATCCTCCTACTCCATCCTACGACACACTCCAGTCAGCTGCTCGCTCATGGTTCCATCCGGGGCCACGTCTAACCCCCTGGTATCTAAAGTACTCCACTTCCCTTCCTGGCTCATACCCTTCCTGGCTCAGAACCTTCCTGGCTCATAACCTCCTGGCTCATACCCTTCCTGGCTCATATGCTCCTAAGGCCCGGGACGTTATCATTATTAATGCCTAGAATTTGCTGTTATGCATAGGTGTTATCATGACTCTTCCTCCTCTTTCCAGGGAGGAGATTAGGAGCCCCATCGTAAAACTCCCTTCCCTTATCGCACGAATAATTACGTACACACACACACACACACACACACACACACACACAGTTTCCCCAACTCTATGGCTGCAGGAGATAAGACGTGGCGGGGTGTGTTGGCAGACTGCTGACGAGGGCGCGTCTGGGGGGAGGGTGGAATGGTCCCTCCCTCCTCCTGGAGTATGAGACAGCATGAGATGACACTGTGTTTGCCCGAGCTGTAAGTGTCCTCCCATTGTTTACCTCAGGGCCGAACAATGGAAAACAATTTCCAGAATTCTCAAATGCGTCTCGTTCATAAAGAAAAAAATACATTAAATTTTTCAAAGAGCATTTTTTTTAACGCAATTCTTCAAAAACGGATCGTCAAATTAAATCTTATATCCTCCTTATTTCCGATCGAGTGGCATGAAGGAATGTTACATGACAAAGACATAAGGAAAGGAAGTTTTAGTGAAGATAAAACGGCTTTTACAACTTGTGATGAAAGCTCAACGGATGGAAATCACACTGACGGAGAGTGTTGTGGATCTGTGGTTCCACGACACTATTACAGGAAGCACAATGCATGAGGCAGGAATTTACTCTTGTATGAGGCCCAAAGGCAACACCACTTTAGGCTGGACAGACCAGGTGGCATTGTATGAATGTAAGATGTGTCATAACACCAGTTATAGTCAGGTGTGTGTACAGTCAGGGAGACTGGAGAATGTCATGTGCAGAGATTGAAAGGCTGAAGACAGTCATGTGCAGAGCTAGGAGGCATGCAGACAGTCATGTGCAGAGCTAGGAGGCATGCAGACAGTCATGTGCAGAGCTAGGAGGCATGCAGACAGTCGTGTGCAGAGCTAGGAGGCATGCAGACAGTCATGGGCACAAGTTGGAAGGCTCAAGACAGTCATGTGCAGAGAGAGAACTGAGACAGTCATGTGCACAGTTAGGAAGAGTGGAAACAGTCCTGCACACAGCTAGGAAGACTGGAGACAGTCAAGTGCATAGATGTAACTGGGGACAGTCAAAAAGTCCCACTTAATAAAGATCCCAAGCTATCCATTTAACGTGGATGATAGCAATGCTCACATATTCTCGAGCATTGTGTTCTAAGTACATATCATACAGGTTCACATAGGGTCAGTGTTCTCTCCACATATTTGATTCGTAATGTTAATCCACAAGCTGAGTTGAACCTCTTTTCTCACTGGGAGTTGGTAGCGTCTCACAGATGCCTGGCTGGGTGGACTGAAACTGGAGGGGCCACCACACACAAGTCGAGTGTGCTGCTGGATTCGAACCAGTGACCAATGGGTTGTGATGTGAATCATTCGACCACAGACATGACCAATTCCCCATGAAAAAAAATATAGATCGAAAATGGACTATCCAGCAATTATCATATTAGGAATCGTTGCCATTACTCGCTGGAAGACACAAAATGATTATATTAATCTCATTTTAATCAGTTGAAGGCGATAGTGTGAGAGTCACCCATACTGTGTTACTTAAATTGACATCCATGAGGCAAGATGAATTACAGTTAAATTTTCAAAATTCAATCACATATTCTTTAAAATATATATTTTTCTATATCATATCGACATTGAATATATAGACCCTATATACACGGGTATTATATTACTCCCTGAAGATATGGATGGTAAAAAATAAAAAGGCTAATAGAAATCTCTAATTCATATACATAAATTTGGGTTTGCACTATCGATTATAGACAAAAAAAAAAAAATAATGTCATATTTGTGAACGCTTCGCTACATTTAGCTGTACTATAAACGCTAGCTAGCTTAGCATGTCAAGGTGTAATGTTAAAGTGTTATAAACCTGGATATACACCGAGTCATATGTCATTTTTTCCGTACGTACGTTTTTACTTAATCTAATTGAAGGGTTGTCCCGCTGCCTCATTATTCCTAATGGCTCGCCTGGCGTGTAATTCTATACACACTGGCTGCATTCCAAGTCGTTTAAAGTCTCGTGGGAAAGATATGTGTGTATAGTTTGCGTTTTTTTTTTGCTTTTTTTTTTTTAATGCGGTTCTTAGCGTCGAAGAAATTCAGATGACGTACACCCATTGGATCTGCAGTCAGATATCACGTATTCTGAAGATTCTCTCTCTCTCTCTCTCTCTCTCTCTCTCTCTCTCTCTCTCTCTCTCTCTCTTAGGGATCGGCTGGCTCACACCTTGACTAACAGTATCATTACAGTTGTGTTAGAGAGGAATTCTTCGTTCTAACCTTCAAACTCATTCTCAAAGTTCGTTGCAAGTGTAGCTTTCAGTGATTATGGTATTAACCCTTGTCTATCTATCTATCTATCAATCTATCGATCCATCTATCTATCTATCTGTATCTCTATCTGTCTGTCTGTTTGTCTGTCAGGGTGTCTGTGCCATGAGGGTAGTCGAGCTCCATGCATTCGGTCAATCTGGTCAGGCAGGGACGAGCAAACACACACACACACACACACACACACACACACACACACACACACACACACACACACACCCTGCTGTTCCTTGATCAATAAACAGCATACTATCCACCCCAGTACACTGTCTGGCTGTCAGACATTATTCACACACCCACCCCCCTACCCCAAGACTGACCGAAAACCTACCCACTGACAGATCCTGGGGCATGTGTACTCGGGGGGGTTAAATATGTAATGGTTGCTGATATATGTGTGGGTGAGGTTCCTTGAATCACTCAGCATTGATGTACATCAATTTTGCCTGATGGGCAACGGCGTTCGATCCCGATGGGTGACGTAGGCTTTGGGGGGCTTCGTGTGTGTCTGTTCAAATTTCCATTGCCCGCGCAGACTTACGATATATCGTCCATGCTGAATAAAAATATTGATGTACCGCG
>NC_092276.1:1347500-1465000 GCF_036320965.1 Panulirus ornatus
GGCTGCATCGTCCATGATAGAATGTGTCATCCCACCAGTATGGCAACAGGCTTCCATCCTCCTTCACTGCGGGGCTTGGCCATTATACGAACACATTTCAAAAGACAACGGTTTGTCACTTCCCAAAATTCGTGAACATTTTCTCTCGTCTCTTCTTTGTCCCTTTCGTTAATCTCTCTATATTTCAACGAAGACCAGGCCTTTAGTGTGTGGGTGTGTGTGTGTCGGTTTCTGTCCGTGACTGGAGCCTCCAACGTAAGAGGAATGGTAAAAAAAAAAAACCGCGTCTTTTTCTCTCTACTTCGAAAGTGTGACACTCGATCTCGACCCTCCATCTCTAAAGGTGAGGCAGGTGGTGGCTGGTGACGATCTTACAAGCGAGGTACTTCGAGGTCGTCATCACCAGAGACACCACACGTCATTTAATACACACACCACAGCTTTTTCGATGGATCTTGTACTCGAGTGAGGAACGCGTCACAGGTCCTCCTCCTCCTCCTCCTCCTCCTCCAGCCGTCAGCAATCCCATAACACCGTCAGGGGGTTCCTCTCCTTCAAGCTTCATATGAGTCAGGTTCAGCCGGTCGGCAAAAGTCAAGAGAGAAACTAACCCACAACTGGAATTAATATTGGATGCCATCGACGTTGCTCCCTGAGGTCTCTTCTTAACTATACCATCCGGTCGAGGAGAGGACACTGACAGCCACGGTTTACCTCCCCTCCTCCCCCCTCCTCCTCTCTCATTATGTCGACCGAAGTTCAATGGGAGAGCTTAGAATTCGCACGGAGAGATGGCTCGACGTGGCGAGAGAAAGAGAGAGAGAGAGAGAGAGAGAGAGGGGCTCTCTCTCTCTCTCTCTCTCTCTCTCTCTCTCTCTCTCTCTCTCTCTCTTTCTTTCCGGCTGACGTCTGCCTCTGGACGGGAAGGGAGTCGCTTTCAACGAGGAAGTGATAGACAAGCAAACGAACGCTGCAGATGGCAAGGGGGGAAAAAAAGAAAAAAAAAAAAGAGATCGATATTTTTGTGATGATGAATGGTGCTCCCCCTCCCCCTTCCCCCTATCCATCTCCCGCCCCCCCCCCCCCCCCACACACACCCTCTGGTGAGGGGTACGGGGATTGGGGGCTGGGGCGAGGCTGGGGCTATATCTGACATCAACTCAAGATGTGCCACTGACCAGTGTGACCAAACCTTTAGCCTCTGAGTTATGGCCTCCGTATGTGCGGTGTCGTGCTTCCAATTCCCCCCCCACTCCACCTCCAAGGGCAAGACACATGCATTGAGATGGTCATCGTGCGTCGCACTGGGTTTAAAGTCACAGGCGGGGTCACGAAGGGGTCAGGACACAGCCGGGTCATTCGAGGTCAGCTTATATAATCGGGTCCTCTGTAGTCAGCTCATCACAGTCGGGTCATTATGGGGGTAAATTATCTTGTGAGTTCATCTGAGTTCCTGCTCAAAACGAGTGAGTTAGGTAAAAATAAAAAAAAAAGGTCAGCTGAAAAACAGAGGTCACAAGGAGGTAGTTAGGTAGCAAGAGAGGTTGGCTGACGTACGTGTGTGTGTGTGTGTGTGTGTGTGTGTGTGTGAGGGCAGGTCAGGTCAGGTCAGCTATTGTTTCTGGTGAACTGAATGACGTCATTCTCTCTATTTTACCCCCACGTGAAGTGAAAGTTTAATATCAGTATTTTCCATCAGTAGAACCAAGCGAGAACAACGTCCTAGATACGTCTCTTCGTTGTATATAAACTGACTTATATTTCTCTCTTGTGTCTCCCCTGATGATGTGATTATTACACGAAAGTGCACTTGGGAACTTATCGTGTTTCATTTTCCCCGTGGACTCCTAGGAATATATATATATATATATATATATATATATATATATATATATATATATATATATATATATATATATATATATATATATACAACACACACGAGTGGAAATCCAAATTATAATGTAATACACAAAGTGGTGTCCAGGGAGTTATGTGAACGTAACAATAGACCATTGTGCTGGGGTGGAATGAAAGTAACAATAGGTCAGTATAAATGTACTTGAGTGAATTTTTAACAATAGACTACAGCCACGACTTTGTCAAAAGGCGTAAAATCATCAAAGAACATCTTCCTGTTTGTAGGATATCTATAAAGGAAGTAACACTGCATCGAAAGCGGAGTCCATATGTATAAACATCCTCTTTTGTTCGGTCATGAGGTCGGGTCTCGTGTTTATGGTGTTGGAACCCCTTGGATCTCACTAGCTTATAGGCATCAAAACAGAATCTAAATACTTTACGAAAGTATACGAAAGTCCAAAGATCGCTGGGTCTCTTGTCCAGTCTCAATGACATCTCGTCTCTTGTGCCATTTCATGTATGTTTGTATGGTGAAACTTCCGAAGCTAAGAGTAAAAATGACTTAAATGTTTTGAAACGACTTCTAAAACCTCTTAAAATTGACTTCCCGTAGGATGAATAATGCAGCAGGCATAGAAAGACTGCATTCACGCTCGAAAAAGTAATGATTTTACGTGTCAAACTTTGCCTTTTCGAGAGAACACGTGTGTGTGTGTGTGTGTGTGTGTGTGTGTGTGTGTGTGTGTGTGTGTGTGTGTGTGTGTGTGTGTGTCTGTGTGTGTGTGATCTGACACTAGAACACGCTGATAGTTCGATTTAACTAATCCCCTCCACGACCGCATAGTTCAAAGGTCATGACGGAGGTCGAGAGACAGAGGGTGGCAGTACCCACACCACTGAGAGTGACCCAAAGTACACACCAGTAAAAGAAATATATGTTGAAATTAAGTGCGAGTCTTGACGAAGACACGTGAGTCCAGACAACATCTATGTGTGACTTAACAGGTCCTCGGAGAGCGGAGGTGACGAGGGAGGTGAGAGTCATTGCATACTACATCTATCCACCCGCAGTAGTGACTGACGAAGGAGGGACATCAAGAGACAACCCCAGAGGAATCAAGGGGGGTTAAACCTGACTTCGTCGCAGTCACCCACGACGTGTGTGATGAAGGTGGGTGAAAATGAGGTGCGAAAAAGAACTGATCCAAATATACCGTCTTTCGTGTCAGTTGTGGACTCTCCTACAACACTACAACTTCCAATTCTTTTTCGGTAAAGGATAGATATAAACACCCACACAAATTTGAGGCGTCTCAGTCCACCACGCGCCAGGGTAATATTGCAACTGTATATTATCACACGTCTAGGCAGCTCCACTGGCCTGACGGAAGACATACAAACATAGTATGTTGACGGCCAGGGGCCTTCCTCCTGTTGAAGCAGCTCGGAGCAGCTTCATGAAACGCACCAGATGTGTCGGGAAGAAACAGGGAAAGAAGTGGACCATGTGGCAAAAAAATTGAGGCACCGTTTACCAAAGTCGAAAGCTTTGAGAGGGATCGTTTCGAACACAAGGTGTGGTTTGCATGATTCGAAGTCGTCACGGTGAAACACTCAACATAGAAGGGTTCACAGTTCTTTAGGTGAAGCTTCATACTCTTTAAGGGACTTCGAAACGCTGGAGGGGCGGCGTGTGGAACTCTTGCTGACGAAGCTCTCGTCGTAAGTTTCAGTAAAAAAAAGAAAAGAAAATGTTTTGGAAAAAAAATGATTCACCGCTTCGAGTTTGGGTTTGCTGGCGGGTATCACATACGAATCTTTATGCTCGAAACTTTTGACACATTTTATTCACAAGTGTTGACAGTAGATTTGCAATTACAAACATGAGCTTTGCATGTAGCTTATGTACATCGTTTTTTTTTTCTAGTGAACTATTTGTACGTTTTCAAACTAAACGATTAAAGTTCAACACATAATGTAAACATTTTTATAGGCAGTGTTTATCTACAGTGCCGTGCGTTTACAATGACACCAATCGGTAAAATAAGAGGATGAATAGCGTGACTCGGATATTTTTCCGCAACCTTTCAAAAACCTAACCTAACCTAACCTAGCGTAAATCAACCGAACCAAACCGAACCTAAACTCACCGAACCTGAAACTCACGTAACCGAAGCGAACCGAACCTAAACTCACGTAACCGAACATGAATTAACTTTAATACGAACTTAAAACGTTCATAGAATAATATCCCGATCTCACTTTATCTAACCATCACCACTTTGATAATGTCTATGTCTAAATCTTTTTGACGTAGCTGTCTTATAAACCCAGCCAGCCTGGCAGGTTCCTCTCCATAAGCTCGATGCTCAACAAAGTCTTCCAAAGAGGATCCCAGACGCTCTACAACCCCACATGAACCTTCCCGAATCCTTCTGTAATAGGAGGGAATCCCCTTGAGTAGGTTCGGCTTATTGCTGATTGATTAAAATGGAGGTTCTGGACACATCTGCGGGATTAAGATCTGAAATATAACCCGACATAAAGCACTGAGCTTACTCCGGGGATTTTGATGACAATGGTACCCTCTTTCAGAGGGGGGAGAAGGGCGCTGCCACCACTGGTTAAATACAGGACGCACATGAAGCTGATGAGCCACTGAAGTGTCTCCAGTGGATGATGTTTGACTCTGCCTCTCTCCCTTGTCTTCACCAAATGCTGACCGTGGTGCGTCTGTCGTGCAGAAGCTGATGATGATCATGTCATCCATGCGCAGGAAACCGCTCGCTTCCTTCTCCTCGAACATCGACTGTCTGTGTACCGAATGCCTTCCTTATCCCTCTACCATTCTGTCTCCAGCGTATCCAGTCTCGGGCATTAGTGTTGACTTGTGAGGAAACAGCTGCTGACGCAGCTGCACCACTCAGAATGCAATGCAGCTGTTCCCTTCTACGTTCCCAATGGAGCAGCTGTGTCTGTCTGGGGAACGCTGAAGAGTTTCTTTAGCCTTGGGTCAGCAGCTGTTTGGGGCGTTGTGAAGAGGAGGTGTGTAAGCCTGCTGTGTTGTCATGTGGTCAGGTGTGTTATCATGTCCTTGTCTGTCGTGTTGTTATGTGGTCAGGTGTGTTATCATGTCCTCGTCTGTCGTGTTGTTATGTGGTCAGGTGTGTTATCATGTCCTTGTCTGTCGTGTTATGTGGTCAGGTGTGTTATCATGTCCTTGTCTGCCGTGTTGTTATGTGGTCAGGTGTGTTATCATGTCCTCGTCTGTCGTGTTGTTATGTGGACAGGTGTGTTATCATGTCCTCGTCTGTCGTGCTATCGTGAGGTCGTCTGTCGTGTTATCATGGGGTCGTCCTTAATCATCAAAGTGTAGTCGTGGCTGAAGGTACAAAATAAGAAAAAAAATTGTACCCAAGTTAATCTTTTTTCCTCTTCTTCACTTGGCGAACTTATCGTAATTCATATATTCAATCATCGAACTTATTTCCGCTGTCGGGGATTATACGAACTTTTTTCTCTCCCCCTCCCCTTCCCTCACTGTAGGACTTCATCCTTTCGAAGGTTCCCTTAATTAAAATCCATACCCGGGGAAGTTATCAAGTTCTTATACGAAGGTGGGAGGGGGGGAAATCGTACTGCAGAAATCATGAGTGTGAAGGACCTTCGAGAAAATATATAGAAGGGTAGAGTCAAACGTCAGGTTAGATGGTAGGTGGTTCAGAAGGTCATTTAAGACTACTGGTGAACAGGGACCAGTTCAGAAGGGACAACTAACTTAGGTCAGGTCATTAAGCACTTCCGGTCATCTTGTTAAACCTGATTAGATTTATCTTGTTTTTTTTGTTTTCTTTAACCCTTGTTTTTCCCCTCACACTTGACCTGGTCAGAGGTATTTTGTTCTCTTCGTAAGACGAGGTCATGGGGTTATCATGCTGCCCTCGATGCCTGGTTTTCTCTCTCTCCCTCTCTCTCTCTCTCTCTCTCTCTCTCTCTCTCTCTCTCTCTCTCTCTCTCTCTCTCTCTCTCCCCAAGGGTCTATTACTGGCCCTGGGCTAAACAACCCGTTGCGCATCGCCATGAGGTACTCACAAGCCCTGCGAGCCGTGGTCAGGAAAACCTCCTTCTCTACTCATGGGACCCGCGTCATTAGCCTCTCATGGAGCACGAGGACCGTAGGGGGAGAGGAGATGGAGGAGGGGGAAGCATCAAGCCTCCCTTTCCCCAAAGACAGAGTCGAGTCATTCTGCCGCAGACGAACTCTATACATCATACGCGGTTGGTGTTGTCTACAGTTCGAGTGGAACCTCTTACTCCAACAGGGAGTAACAGGTGGCAAGGGTCTTTATGTTCTTCAGGGGAGAGACTGAGTCATGAGGGTCCTCTTGACTTTTTATGAGAGTGTCGTAAGCTTCATCCATCGTGCGACATTGAAGGGCTGTCGTCAAGGCAAGAGTATTTGGGCGTTATTGGAACGTAGATATCCAAGGTTCCTAATGGACAGGAGTCATATCAAGCAGGATCCTACATGTGTGTGTGTGTGCTTCAACCTCTTAAATGGAGGGGGATTGGATCGTGTTCATCTTCGGACCCTCCTGGTTCTGAGTGATACTTGATTCGCTAAGCTTCTTAAGGGATTAGCTGAGAACTATTTCTGGGGCTCGTGGTGGGGTCCGGTTTAATAGTCCTTGTGGCTGTACGTCAACCACGTCAAATGTGTCTCATGGTCTTCCAATGCACCACATATTCGCCAGGGGGCCTGTGGTGCTCGCCATGGTGCTTCGGTCGTATCTCACTCGTGACCTGACCTGCAAAATTGTGCTTTGTTCCTTCTGGTTAGCGGTCTTTGACCCAATGTCTCTATGGCATGTGTGACCCGATATCTCTAAGACCTGAAAATTGAAGGCCGTACGAGACCAATGATACGTTACCGCTTTGGTCTGTGACCTCGGCCACATGACACGTATTAGAGATACATGACAGTCATGTCTGCAGACACATGGAACGAAGTGACAGTGTACATGTAAGAAATTATAAGGATACATTGCAGCCACGTGTGATGATACATATGTGACAAAAAAACACATGTCGGGACACATAAGAGTCACGTGTGATGACCCATGACGAGCCATGTGTCCGGGACACATCCATCCACGCCTGGGGACACATGACCTCCCCACCTCAGTGTGACATAGAATATTCGTATGGACGAGTCCACAACAATCACCCTCCTCCCTCCGCTACTGTGTTGCATCGGATATATTTAGACCATGGAAGCTGCTGCAGGCGTCGCCAGCGGGGGACCGAGGCGAGTGTCATCGACCATCGATAATCCCATTTGTTTATGGTGTCTACCATGGAGATCAACACACACACACACACACACACACACACCGACCGTCCAGCCAGGCAGGTGAAGCCGCTCCTCACCCGAGCACTCGCTCTTTGAGGTTGTGTGTGTGTGTGTGTGTGTGTGTGTGTGTGTGTGTGTGTGTGTGTGTGTGGCGTACCCAGCTTATCCATATTCCCCGGGTGTGGCCCTAACTCTGTGCACAAGGGGTCAACCAATGTGGCCTTAATCCTACGCACTAAGGGACATCCAATGCGGCCCTGAGGGACGCCATCCCTAGTGGCCATCGAACCAGCACACCTAGGCCATCCAGGGTCTACCACTCAGTAGAAAAAGACAAAAACAGATCAGCTGCTGAACGCGTGGCCATCACTGGGATTATACCTCCACTGTTCGTACTGGGAGGAGAATAAATGGTGGACAAGAAGGTAAAGCAAATAGGACGAACTACACACGACTCTGGGAGACGTTTGGATGACATGGGAAAAGTAAGTAGCTAAGGATCCTTGAATTACCTGTATTTCACCGATGCAGTGAGCTTCACCCTTGCTAGAGAAGGGAGAATCCCGCGTGAGATTAGTGGTATGTACTCCCTCATACATACTCTACCCTCCCTTGGCTGTATTCAGTCTTGTCGTGTTTGTCGATGCTCATCATGTTCCCCTCGTGTGTTCTCTGGCCCTTATCCACACCCTGCCAGGGTTCGCTATCCTTAACCTTCTCCTCCTTTTCATATTTAATCCCACGAACTGCCTGAAGCTCTTCATCCACAATCAATAAGACCCTCTCCAGCCACACCTTTTCTCTCTCTCTCTCTCTCTCTCTCTCTCTCTCTCTCTCTCTCTATCTCTATCTCTATCTCTCTCTGTATGATAATTAAAGCTACGTTGATGAGGTTAGCGGGCGAGCGAGTATACACACACACACACACACACACACACACACACACACACACACACACACAGCCATGGCTCCTTGGAGCTAATTCTTCCACGGGCCCAGTGAAGGCACGCCCACAACTCCATAAAATCCACTCACTGCTTGCTTCCCGGCTTCCACCGCCTCCACGAATGTTAAAAACTGCTACCACGAAGCCACGATGTTAACTTTAACATACCACCCTTTCTTAAACATGGCTTAGAAAGGTATAGCAGAGTATGCTAGTATGATCTAGATGACTATCTCAGCCATACAGACTTGTATGAAAGGGATAGGCGTCGCTACGCATCCCCTATCCCGCCAGTGTCAACCTCTCAGCCTAGCCCCCGCGCCATCCTGGCCTAGCACTGTCACCATGCTAGCCTAGCTGCTAGCTAGCCTTGCACTATGCTAGCCTTTGTACTGTCACCATCCTAGCCTAGCCCTGTCGCTATGCTAGCCTAGCCCTGTCGCTATGCTAGCCTAGTCCTGTCACCCTCCTAGCCTAGCCTAGCACTGTCACCCCCCCCCCCCTCCTAGCCCTACACATCATCGTCTCGTACGTACACCACCGCATTAATTCCTCACGTTTTCTTTCCCTTTATTTTCACGCCCTCTCGACTCTGGAATAACGATGAAGCATCCATTAGCCTTACGACACACAACAATACCACTGCAGCCATTAACCTCCCGGACACACATCACAATGGCACTGTGTCCATTCATCCCCCGGACACATAACGCTCTCTCTCTCTCTCTCTCTCTCTCTCTCTCTCTCTCTCTCTCTCTCTCTCTCTCTCTCTCTCTCTCTCTCTCTCTCCGGGGGCACATAACACGTATCAGACAGACAGCGTCTCGTAAAACACAAACTTTCCCCCCTTAACTTCTTTCCTTTTTACCAATTTGCATCACCATCATCATCAAGTTCCAACACCCCTGGATATGATGACTCCTCTCTCTCTCTCTCTCTCTCTCTCTCTCTCTCTCTCTCTCTCTCTCTCTCTCTCTCTCTCTCTCTCTCTCTACAAACAACGGATTCCCGCTTTACGAAAAGGAGGAGGGGGATTGGATTCTGTGTCCTCGACGGGGGATCCAAAAATCTCTTATAACTGCCCATGGCAGAAGGCCTTCCTCACACTAAGACATCCATACGCTACCCCAGAGCCTCTTTTCATATACCTCCACACACACACACACACACACACACCACGTAGCCACTCAGTATGAATATATCCTCTCGCATAGGAGGATCCCCTGCTGCTAATGATGACACAGAACGCAAATCCAGTGCCACATAAAGCCTTCTAATGCCATTCAGAGGTGCCCAGTGCCACGAGATGCATCCAAGACCAAACGGGATCATCCCCTTACGTATATAACTCTCGGTGTTTCCATCAACATAGGGTTCCATGCATCATGCAAGCGGCCCAGTGCGAAAGAGGATCATTCATTCAGGACTATATAGAGGCAGATACGACCTCTTGCATGTAAGTGGGAATTGAGTAGTACCCATTGGTGGCACAGAACAACACATATCCTTGCCCCACCTAAGTGATAGTACTTAGAACGACCTCTCTCCTTACCCCTCTCACAGCTGAGCATAACCCAGTATAAATACTAGAAACGAACCCCCTCTCATTCCCCTCTCTCACAATTCATCTATGTCCCTCCCTCCCTCCACTCACCCTACTAACTCACGTCTCTAAATCCCCATCCTCAGACTTCTGCATTCCTGTATCTCCTCTGATACCAGTCCCCCATTTCCTTATATTCCTTTTATCACGTCCAGTAACTTTCTTTTTTATCATCCCATTCCCCCTACCTTCCACTGCCACTGGAAGTGCGTTACATTCAGCCATATTCCTTCCTCCTCTCTCTCTTCTCTCTCTCTCTCTTCTCTCTCTCTCTCTCTCTCTCTCTCTCTCTCTCTCTCTCTCTCCCCCGAGATGGGACGGGGGCGGCGCAGGGAGCAAAGTGAATATGGAAGGGAATAAGTTGCTTAGGTGTGGCAAGGAGATTGTGTGGCTTCCCTCCCATGATGAAACAGTAATCTATCTTGCTGAGATCTGTGCTGGCTTCCTTTACAATTGTGAGATCTCTTAAGGCATCCCTTCCCATCCCCAGCTGCTCACTAACGCACCCCACCTCTCCTCCAGCCTCTCACAACGCACCCCACCTCTTCTCCAGCCTCTCACAACGCACCCCACCTCTTCTCCAGCCTCTCACAACGCACCCCACCTCTCCTCCAGCCTCTCAAAACGCACCCCACCTCTCCTCCAGCCTCTCACAACGCACCCACACCTCTCATCGTCTCTCACAACGCACCCACACCTATTCTCCAGCCTCTCACAACGCACCATTTCCCATCTCCCGCTGGGATGGGATGGATAGCACTCATCACAACGCCTCCTACTGTGAGGTTACTGTCCAATAGTCGGTAACGATTGGGTAACGCTGGCCGTACCATGTAACACGGCGGTAACACTGAGTGTAACAGCTGCGGGGGGATGGGGCGGCTCTTCTGAGCACCGACCACGGACAGTGTGAGGTGGGTCGTGGACGGGGTGTGCTAAGCCCGTCCACCCGCCTCCCTACACATATACCCGGGAATCTAATATGCCTTTTACTGCCTCCCATGTTATTCCACGCTCCAACGGCTCCTGGGAAATGGCAGAGGACTTCCCCACTTGGAAACGTTTTCCCCCAGTATTTTCATGGCCAGTCCTTGGGGGTACAGAGGGGGAGGGAAGCACAGTAGTAGACCCGACGCTGAAGGAGGTATACACACCACTCCCTGGCTTCAGGCGAGACCCTGGACTTATAGTGAGAGAATTATGGATATGAATGAAGGACGTCTGAAGCCTGAAGTCGAGGAGGACTTGTATGTTTCGCCTCGTCTCCAAGTTTCAGTCTGGCAGATCAGTTCATGTCGTAAGTTATCTCACAAGGGCATCCGAGCTGTCTCCATGTCTCGTCGAGTTCGAAGCCTGTCATGAGAGCCGCCTGCTTTCGGACAGGGACAACGGAACTGCTGGGGCGTTGTCTCTCTCGCAGCTGGGTAACAGCGACAGTCCATTGAACTCCCGTGAAGCTCTGGGTCGCAGTTTCGTGTACCCTCAATACAACTTTTCCATGAAACAATGTTCATGTCAGATTCGAACAGCTACCCCTCGAATCATTTTCAGTGAAGTAGTGAACCACTCTGTCTCGTGAACCATCATGTCACTGTCCCATATGGCCTTGACCTCACTGTTCAATGAAACCTTGAAAATCCTTAAAGGAAAATTCATACCATTGGAGTCCATCTCAGGGAGTGAGAGAGAGAGAGAGAGAGAGAGAGAGAGAGAGAGAGAGAGAGAGAGAGAGAGAGAGAGAGAGAGAGAGAGAGAGAGAGACCCGAACACAGGTTCCTATGACGATGTACGAACGGATAGACGATCGAACGAATAGACGACGAACGGGTAGGAAGGATCGAGTGGACATGAGGATGAAACGACAGATAAATAGATAGATGGCCTGACGAATGGATGGACAGATAGAGAAATACGAGAAGCTGGATGGGCGGACGAGAGCATACGTTCATGGATAGATGGATGAGAGGATAGACCTCAAAAAGACAGACATATGCAATGAAATGCATGACACAGATCCTCAAAGTTGCACCCACGAACCACAGGGAGTACCAAGACCAGGCCCCGCTCAGCGCCCCCCACCGCTTCCCCCTCCTCTCCTTTCATGCACCAACTTTGCCCCAAGTTAACTATTTGCATGACTGCCAGGCACTTAAGTAGCTCATGAAGTATGGATGTAATCTAAAGTCTCATACACACCAGACCACAGTCCCCAAGTTCAGTGGGAGAAGTCCGGCACAATGACGACGATTCTGGCGTGAGTGACAGTAAACCTCGTAACATAATGCCATGAGAAGTTGTCATTAGAGTTCATTAGAAACACATTAATGTTCTGGGTTAGTGTACGGCAGGGGGGAAACACGGTACATGTTGGGTGATCTCAAAGGAGGCGTGTTTGACGGGGGGTGTGTGGGGGTTAAGACGTGCGATGTTTAAGACGTGCGGGTGTCCATGAATTTTCTAAGCTCTCGAGGGGAACACTTCAACGACCTCGTTCTTTGCCGGTAAGGGTCGTTCCCCCCCTCTGGTGATTATAACTTGCCTCATTCCAGCACGTCATTGGTCACCTCCGGTGATCTGCTCTGGTCTGCGCCACAGCCAGAGGCAACGGTGGCAATTCGCTTACGTAAGGGCGTCCGTCGTCAGTGAGGTGAGAGAGACGTATCTTCAACTATAGGATCCAGCCGTGCAAAGAAGAAGCGAGTCCTCCTCCTCCTCCTCCTCCTCCTCCTTCGTATATTCAGCTCTTGAATACCTCAATCTTTTTACTTGGTCATATCTAGCGGGAGTGAGGACGCGTCTCTCACTGTAGTTCGCTATGTTGCGAAGTTAGAGGTTCATCTGTTTTCTATCTGTACGGCAAAAGTCTTTTCATATTTCAGTCTCTTGGCTGACCGTTGTATATTCTATAGTTTCCCCCATAACATATATATATATATGTCTCTATCGCGAGGTGAGGCCACGCTATTTCGTATCGGGGTCTACGTTCGGATGGTCAGATAAATCTTTAATAGGGTCCGATTCCACCAAGTGTGTGTACCCAATTCCATGATGCCTATTTTCAGTCACTGATTCCATCCAACGTAGATTTTTAAAACTATTCCGTTCTCAGAATTTAGTAATGACCAATTACCTAGGATATGTCACCATTCTCCTCTCACTATCATCACCATCACTCAGCCCTCACCATCACCTACCACTCAGCCCCTCACCATCACCCACCATTCAGCCCTCACCATCACCTACCATTCAGCCCCTCACCATCACCACCACTCAGCCCTCACCATCACCTACCACTCAGCCCTCACAATCACCATCATTCAGCCCTCACCATCACCCACCATTCAGCCCTCACCATCACCACCACTCGGCCTTCTACCCACTGGGAAAGAAATAGTCCTCCACTGGGTAAAGAGAACTGCCTACTATTCATGGGAAGGACGAACTGAAACTAATGACACATTTGATGGCCATCCAGTTTAGTACAATGCAAAGTGGCCTGCATGAATACTTTGGCAAGTGTTGACTCAAACAGGGTGTTGCATGAGGTGAGCGTTGAGGTGTTGCATGAAGTGAGCGTTGAGCCAACAGGGTGTTGCATGAAGTGAGCGTTGAGCCAACAGGGTGTTGCATGAGGTGAGCGTTGAGCCAACAGGGTGTTGCATGAAGTGAGCGTTGAGCCAACAGGGTGTTGCATGAGGTGAGCGTTGAGCCAACAGGGTGTTGCATGAAGTAAGCGTTGAGCCAACAGGGTGTTGCATGAGGTGAGCGTTGAGCCAACAGGGTGTTGCATGAGGTGAGCGTTGAGCCAACAGGGTGTTGCATGAGGTGAGCCTTGAGCCAACAGGGTGTTGCATGAGGTGAGCCTTGAGCCAACAGGGTGTTGCATGAGGTGAGCGTTGAGCCAACAGGGACCATACTGGAGAACTGGCGACAGCCAGCGTCATGCGCTCTTGCTGTACCCGCGTTCGAATCCCTTGCTCAACCCCCTACCCCCTGTTCTATTTCACAGTTTATTTCCAGTTTTCCAAAACCATACTATCGACTCTGTCGTGTCTAAGATAAGCTATCAGTCTGCGTACGTCATTAGCAATTTAATCAAATTGGCTAATTGGGTAATTAAGAGACGGTGGTCAAGATACAAGTGTTAGATATGAATTCACTTTGGAATGAGAGGAAGTCGATTTTACAAGCAACTTTAGTTGAAAAAGTTACTTTATATATATATATATATATATATATATATATATATATATATATATATATATATATATATATATATATATATACATATATATATATATATATATTAGACTGTATTGTTGACTGGTTGGTAAGGTTATTTAATGTATGTATGACTCATGGTGAGGTGCCTGAGGATTGGCGGAATGCGTGCATAGTGCCATTGTACAGAGGCAAAGGGGATAAGAGTGAGTGCTCAAATTACAGAGGTATAAGTTTGTTGAGTATTCCTGGTAAATTATATGGGAGGGTATTGATTGAGAGGGTGAAGGCATGTACAGAGCATCAGATTGGGGAAGAGCAGTGCGGTTTCAGAAGTGGTAGAGGATGTGTGGATCAGGTGTTTGCTTTGAAGAATGTATGTGAGAAATACTTAGAAAAGCAAATGGATTTGTATGTAGCATTTATGGATCTGGAGAAGGCATATGATAGAGTTGATAGAGATGCTCTGTGGAAGGTATTAAGAATATATGGTGTGGGAGGCAAGTTGTTAGAAGCAGTGAAAAGTTTTTATCGAGGATGTAAGGCATGTGTACGTGTAGGAAGAGAGGAAAGTGATTGGTTCTCAGTGAATGTAGGTTTGCGGCAGGGGTGTGTGATGTCTCCATGGTTGTTTAATTTGTTTATGGATGGGGTTGTTAGGGAGGTAAATGCAAGAGTCCTGGAAAGAGGGGCAAGTATGAAGTCTGTTGGGGATGAGAGAGCTTGGGAAGTGAGTCAGTTGTTGTTCGCTGATGATACAGCGCTGGTGGCTGATTCATGTGAGAAACTGCAGAAGCTGGTGACTGAGTTTGGTAAAGTGTGTGGAAGAAGAAAGTTAAGAGTAAATGTGAATAAGAGCAAGGTTATTAGGTACAGTAGGGTTGAGGGTCAAGTCAATTGGGAGGTGAGTTTGAATGGAGAAAAACTGGAGGAAGTGAAGTGTTTTAGATATCTGGGAGTGGATCTGTCAGCGGATGGAACCATGGAAGCGGAAGTGGATCATAGGGTGGGGGAGGGGGCGAAAATTTTGGGAGCCTTGAAAAATGTGTGGAAGTCGAGAACATTATCTCGGAAAGCAAAAATGGGTATGTTTGAAGGAATAGTGGTTCCAACAATGTTGTATGGTTGCGAGGCGTGGGCTATGGATAGAGTTGTGCGCAGGAGGATGGATGTGCTGGAAATGAGATGTTTGAGGACAATGTGTGGTGTGAGGTGGTTTGATCGAGTAAGTAACGTAAGGGTAAGAGAGATGTGTGGAAATAAAAAGAGCGTGGTTGAAAGAGCAGAAGAGGGTGTTTTGAAATGGTTTGGGCACATGGAGAGAATGAGTGAGGAAAGATTGACCAAGAGGATATATGTGTCGGAGGTGGAGGGAACGAGGAGAAGAGGGAGACCAAATTGGAGGTGGAAAGATGGAGTGAAAAAGATTTTGTGTGATCGGGGCCTGAACATGCAGGAGGGTGAAAGGAGGGCAAGGAATAGAGTGAATTGGAGCGATGTGGTATACAGGGTTTGACGTGCTGTCAGTGGATTGAATCAAGGCATGTGAAGCGTCTGGGGTAAACCATGGAAAGCTGTGTAGGTATGTATATTTGCGTGTGTGGACGTGTGTATGTACATGTGTATGGGGGGGGGGTTGGGCCATTTCTTTCGTCTGTTTCCTTGCGCTACCTCGCAAACGCGGGAGACAGCGACAAAGTATAAAAAAAAAAAAAAAAAAAAATATATTAGTTAATGAAAGCATATTAATGTTAAATATGTAATATATAAAATCCAATCAACTGATGTTGAAAATACACGTCATGTACATACACATGTGCATGTTAGTTCCCCACAAACTAAATCATTTGTAGAATTAAAAAAACATAAGAAGTGAATTCTTGCCCACTCGTCCAGATATATGTACTTCCATGAGGCCAATATGTGCCTCATATGTCATACATAAGCCTTACAGGATTTTTGTGGCGAAAATATCTTGTGAAATATAATCAAGGAGTCTCTTATAAAGTGAATACCATTATATCTCTCCTGTTGAAAAACTTTTTTAATTAAATTTGCAATATTGTGCGCCCTCTCGCACGTTTCTCTACAAAATCTTTTTACTATTATCATTTTCAGTGAAAATCAACAAGAACAATTTGAAGGAATAGTTACTGTTTTCAATCTTTCATTCCTTCATCATTTCTTTCACGAATTGGATATTGTGATAAGTCAAGTGCTTGTGTATTAATAACACTTGTATGTTACGGGGTTAGAGGTTCATACTCGTGTTGCCCCATGCCTTAATCTTTGTATGTATATACCATGTATTCATTGCTAAATGCACACACACACACACAAACACACACACACACACACACACACAGTATATATATCTATTTTATCTTTTACGTTGAAGGTTCCAGTCACGGATAAAAGTCTACATCAAGGCCAGGTCTTAACTGGAATATAGAGAGGATTATGAAAGGGAAAAATGAAGAAGAGACAAGGGAAAGTATTTACAAATTTTGGAGAAACTGAACTTTATATATATATATATATATATATATCTTTCTTTCTTTCATACTATTCGCCATTTCCCGCGTTAGCGAGGTAGCGTTAAGACAGAGGACTGGGCCTTTGAGGGTATATATATATATATATATATATATATATATATATATATATATATATATATATATATATTTTTTTTTTTTTTTTTTTTTTTCTTTTTCACTATGGATCATTCCGATTGCTGAGAGAGAGAGAGAGAGAGAGAGAGAGAGAGAGAGAGAGAGAGAGAGAGAGAGAGAGAGAGAGAGAGAGAGAGAGAGAGAGAGAGAGGTCAGGGATTGATCATAAGGGTAAATGCGGCGTGGTGTGGTGTGGTGTGTGTGTGGGTGGTGCTCTGTGGTGGGATGGGTCATCCATAGTGGGATTTGGATGAAGGGGAGGAGGGGGGAGAGACGGGTCATCCAGCTCACACGGGTCACCCACCTCACACAGAGTTCATCCTCGTCACACAGGTCACCCGTCTCCTCCATCATCCACCGCATCACTTCCCTCCCTCACTCTAGAATGACGGAGGGGAATCGAGATGGAGGGCCATGGAGGGAGGCAGGGACAGGGAGGGAACCCAGTCATTTGAGATGACCTGTTCGTCGGCAGCAACACAGGACTGATGATGACAGATGCTAAGGTCTAATCTTTCATGTATGACCTGTGGACTAACGACCGTAAGGAAACTCCGAGTTCATAGTCTAGCACTGTCATGACGCCTTTATCATATTTTTTCCCCCAGGTCAATGGCTGCTTTAAGGCCACTTACAACCCTCGTCCTAGATTAAAAACAGCTGGTGAAGATCCCAGGGTTGCCAATGATATCGTTTTCGCCTTTAAAAAAATTAAGTTCTGTTAATACGATAAGATTTGAATTGGTTATCTTTCCCTTAAGGTTCTAACCAATATGCACAAAAGATAGGACTTTCCACTTTATCACAGAGCAGTTTTTATCATCGTGAGCGAAGTGGAAATAGACGAAAAATTCTGATATTTGAAACACACCGAGGGGAAAAAAAAATAATTACCCTTGTGAAATTCCTATTTCATTTTCCATCGGAATTTTTTTAATTGACGAAATCGAAAAGAAAAAGAAAGAAAGAAAGAAAGATTTAGAAAGAGATTGGATATGAAAATCCGGTCCCTATGCCTGATCCCCAAACAAAAATAATCTATATTTCATCTAAAAGGTTTGGATTCTCTCGTCTGTATTGTGTTGTGGCTGTATACAGAAACTATAGAGAATCTGGGCTTTTAAAGTCTCTCCCCTGGGCGTTTAAAGCCTCTCTGGGCTGTTAAAGCCTCTCCTCTGGGCTTTTAAAGCCTCTCCTCTGGGCTTTTAAAGCCTCTCCTCTGGGCTTTTAAAGCCTCTCCTCTGGGCTTTTAAAGCCTCTCCTCTGGGCTTTTAAAGCCTCTCCCCTGGGCTTTTAAAGCCTCTCTCCTGGGCTTTTAAAGCCTCTCCTCTGGGCTTTTAAAGCCTCGAATTAATGTCTGTGTAGTGAGTCTACGTCTGTCGCCCACATACTGTATACAATGTCTGACCGCAAAGACTTAACAGACACTCTGTATTGTGTGTCTGGGCTCAAACATACACTGAACACGTTCCCCACACACTATAATCCATCACACACACACACACACACACACACACACACACACACACTGTATCCATCACACACACGAATCACCCGTCACACAGCCTGCACCCGTCACACACACACACACACACACACACACACACTGTATCCATCACACACACGCATTACCCGTCACACACACACACACACACACACACGCATTACCCGTCACACAGCCTGCACCCGTCACACACACACACACACACACACACACACAGTCTATTGTCGTAATGCACACACGTCCTACCCATATAAACATCTCGAGGTGATTTCAGCAAGAGAGGTAGTTTAGCACCATGGACGTACACGCCTGATCATTTGAACCATGTCTCTCTCTCTCTCTCTCTCTCTCTCTCTCTCTCTCTCTCTCTCTCTCTCTCTCTCTCTCTCTCTCTCTCTCTCTACTTTAAGAGCGACGTTATCAGAAACACCCCGCGCCATCTCGCGCCCAAGGCAGACCCAGTTATCTTCATCGAGCGGCCATTACTACTGATGGGGGGGGCGGCGCGCGGGGGGCCCCCCCATGGTCACCCCCCCCTAAGTGTTCAAGCTAATCTTATGAAGGATCTTTACATTCATCTAGCCTGCCTTCATTACTGGCTGAGGGAGATTTATATACCTGGCCCGAGGGAGATTTTACACACCTGGTCTGAAGCTGAGGAAGGTACACACATGTGATCTCAAGCTGAGGGAGATTTGAACACCTACTCTCGAGCTGAGGGTGATTTTACACACCTGACCATCAAGCTGAGGAAGATTTACACACCTGACCATCAAGCTGAGGGAGATTTACACACCTGACCATCAAGCTGAGGGAGAACTTACACACCTGACCACCAAGCTGAGGGAGAACTTACACACCTGACCATCAAGCTGAGGGAGAACTTACACACCTGACCATCAAGCTGAGGGAGAACTTACACACCTGACCACCAAGCTGAGGGAGAACTTACACACCTGACCATCAAGCTGAGGGAGAACTTACACACCTGACCACCAAGCTGAGGGAGAACTTACACACCTGACCACCAAGCTGAGGGAGAACTTACACACCTGACCACCAAGCTGAGGGAGAACTTACACACCTGACCATCAAGCTGAGGGAGAACTTACACACCTGACCACCAAGCTGAGGGAGAACTTACACACCTGACCACCAAGCTGAGGGAGAACTTACACACCTGATCATCAAGCTGAGGGAGAACTTACACACCTGACCACCAAGCTGAGGGAGAACTTACACACCTGATCACCAAGCTGAGGGAGAACTTACACACCTGACCATCAAGCTGAGGGAGAACTTACACACCTGACCACCAAGCTGAGGGAGAACTTACACACCTGACCACCAAGCTGAGGGAAGGCTGGTACTCACCTATCTTCATTGACGTGGTAAGGTCGATGGAACTGCCGCATTGTATCTGCAAAGAGAGAGAAAGAACATACAATTAGTGAGTATATATAAACATACGACTCCCACACCTCCTCTACTCCCTCCCACAGTGATGTAGGGGGGGGGCGTAAGGTCACCCACAGAGCAGTGTGGGCAGCCTAAGCCGACTCCACAACACACCCAATGAAGCTGTTGAGGTTTGGTCTAGCTGCTGTCAGAAGCACGCTAGCTCTCGGCAGCAGAACCCGGAGTAATAGCTGTAAAATAAAGAAGAAGTGACGAACAATTCGACGTAGAGGAAGTGTGTCAGTTTTCTAAGACGAGGCTGGGAGTGTTGGTTGATAAGTTGCACTGCTTTTGAATTCGACTTATTTGAATAGATAGATGAAAATAAGAGCCTGCCTAGAGGTGAAAGCTATACTCTATTACAAGGACGAACCAATAGATAGTCCAACAAAGAAAAACTATTGAGAAGGAACGACTGTTTGGCATATCTGAACAGAAAATTTCAAAATTTCTAGAAGGTAGACTTAACTATTCCTACAATGTAAAGTTACCAAGATAGATTACATATCACTAATAGACTGTCCGACGGACTCTATCGACTAAATATGATTCACAGCCGTTTTTCTAGAGTTGATGTACTTGTCATTATCATCCCGGGGGAGGAGAGAGACATGTAGAGGCATTGGGGAGTGAGGATGAACAGCAAGAATGAGGGTGTGCTGTGAGAAGCAGTGTCGCTGCTCTTAAATGTTTGATGTGGGACTCGCGCATGCATTGTGTGTGGGACTGGACGACCGCCTCCCTCACAGCAACGAAGCGCAAGTGGCACAGAAGGTTGGGGGAGAGGGTGACAGATATGCACAGACGCCACCACGGCCAAGGACACCCATCAACGCTAGGGGTGGCACAGCCAAGGTGACGGGGTCGGGGGATGCACAGAAAACCACCAAAGTTCAGAGTGGCACAGCAAGAGACGGGTGGAGGAAAGAAGAGTCTGAGGCACAGAGATTCCATGGAAGCTAACTCATCCAGGTGGGTCAAGACAAGCACACACACACACACACACACACACCTCCGGTCACGGAGAGGGAAGCAGTAAGGACGGAAATCTACTTAAAGCTGATCCTAAGTCAACCAGCAGCACACGACTCACTGTTGCTCCTCTTGTTGCCGGGGGTGGGTCGTATTGCTCTCCTGCCCCTCCCATTGTCTCTCCTGCAGCCTTTTATAAGAACGACATATCCAGGTCTCTTGCTCACTCCACCTCCTTGTGTGTAAACCAAATCTTGCCGTTATGGCATCACTTGACGAAACCTCGAAAGTGTTATGTTTAAGAGGGACACTTGCCAGTCAGTACAGACTCACACGATGACTACAGGGACTTAAAACTCGGGGACAACCTCACCCTTCATGGTGTATGACACCAGTGGATAACACGACAGTTGAGGGAGGGAACGAAGTAATAGAGAAGTGCTCGAAAAACGCTCACATGAAGACGTCGCTACAGAAAGGTTAAGGAAATGCGACAGAAAAGAAAAAAAATCTTCGACCCGCAGGGAATAACCATCACCTCGGGTGGCTATGGTGGTGGGATCAGAGAACAAGAGAGTGGAACTAAGGAGGACGTAATGGGGGGAAAAGAGGAGTAAAGACACGAGAAGAGAAGGAGGGTGGAAGGAGTAGAGACGAGAGAAAAGAAGAAACAGGAAGAAGCAGAGGCTAAATAAAACAACTAGGGAGGAATAGAGATGAGAGAAAGGAAACAGTGAGAGGGGGAGACCAAAGACGAGGGGAAAAGAACCCAGGGAGGGGGCCAGAGACGAGGGGAAAAGGACCCAGAGAGGGGGACCAGAGACGAGGGGGAAAAGGACCCAGGGAGGGGGACCAGAGACGAGGGGAAAAGGACCCAGGGAGGGGGACTAGAGATGAGGGGAAAAGGACCCAGGGAGTGGGACTAGAGACGAGGGGAAAAGGACCCAGGGAGGGAGACCAGAGACGAGGGGGAAAAGGACCCAGGGAGGGGGACTAGAGACGAGGGGGAAAAGGACCCAGGGAGGGGGACCAGAGACGAGGAGAAAAGGACCCAGGGAGGGGGACTAGAGAGAGCTACACAGGGAGGAGGAGGAGGGATATCATCACGGAGGAGGCTAGACCACTGCGGGCGAGGAAGACATCACCAGGGTCACGGGTCATATCTGCCACCACGGCGGCGAAAAACGACTCGGCTAACCAGCCCCCAGACCGGAGATGATGTTAATACGGCGGGCGTGAGGGACGCGGGGCGTCGGGCGACCGCTGGTGGATGGTACGAACCCCAGCGACTTGGACGTGCCGGGGAATGACGCGTCCAGCGACCGAGTTGCGATGGGACGAAACGCAGGACGTCAAGAAGGGTTGAGATACGTTCGTGTCAGGTGGTTGACTGTGTGATATTCTTATGAATATTGGCCGGGGTCTTCGGTCCACAGGGGATCGTCAGCGTAACAGAATCTCCAACGCATCATCAGCGTATAGTGACGATAAGTGTGATTTGTCGCTCAAGATGAATGAACACATCACCAGGGGCGACTCCGCCTCTGGAAGGAAACCATTTCTTCATTCATTTCCTTCATGAGATAAGCTTACGATTGCAAAACAACGAACCAGTGTTGTTCTCCTGAAGGTGCTGAGGTGGCTCAAACCCCCCACCTCCTCGTCCTACCTTCTTCAGGCAGGTACTGAGCTCAGGGAGGAGCAGGATGAAGCAGTGACTCACTGGACATGATCAGGTGGATATCAACACCACACTACACTACACCACACTATACTACACCACACTATACTACACCACACTAAAAGACACTGTACAACACTACACTACACCACACTATACTACACTACACTACACTACACTACACCACACTATACTACACCACACTATACTACACCACACTATACAACACTACATTACACTATACAACACTACACTACACCACACTACACTACAGAGATACAAAGTCATAAGGAGAGAGAGAGAGAGAGAGAGAGAGAGAGAGAGAGAGAGAGAGAGAGAGAGAGAGAGAGAGAGAGAGAGAGAGTGGAGTGGGTGGAGGGTGACAGGGCAGGCAACAGACGGAGGGTGACAGCCCCCGTCCGGGTGTATAAAAAGGGGATTCAGTCGAGACTAATGTGATCTGACTGAAGTTGACTCGGGTTCTGATCACAGTGTACAAACGGGGCAGAGAGAGAGACAGAGGGGGAGATGTGGGGAGCAGAGATGTGGGGAGCAGAGATGTGGGGAGCTGAGATGTGGGCAGCAGAGATGTGGGAAGCAAGAGATGTGGGAAGCAAGAGATGTGGGGAGCAGAGATGTGGGGAGCAAGAGATGTGGAGAGCAAGAGATGTGGGGAGCAAGAGATGTGGGGAGAAGGTTTTTTCCCTTAGGGGAGACATAAGCTTGTATATAAAGTGAGGCGTGAGGTGGGGTCAATGATACCCAGCTTCGCTTTCGATAAGATCCTCTCTCTCTCTCTCTCTCTCTCTCTCTCTCTCTCTCTCTCTCTCTCTCTCTCTCTCTCCACGTAATGCACATGATCAGTTCATATCCCACACGAGCTTGGGGGGGGGGGGGGGGGGAGGTACACAGTTAACGACAGACCCTGTGTGTCCCGACAGCACACACACACACACACACACACACACACACACACACACACACACATGTGTATGTTGTGTGTGTGTGTGTGTGTGTGTGTACTGCTGAACCGCACGAGGATATGAGAGGAAAAAATATGTGACTTTGGAAAGCAAGAAAGACGCAGAAACCGTCATAGGGGGCAAGATTTCCAACATGCTGACCGGAGAGAGAGAGGAAGATTCCTCGTCAGGTCGACGGTGAGGAAGATGCCCTGAATACTGATGCCGCTAGAGAGGAGGAGGAGGAGGAGGAGGGGGAGGAGGAGGAGGAGGAGGAGGAGAAAAGGTGTGGAAAAAAAACCCCGCCACAAATCTTTTATGTAAGTGAGGATTAAGGTTTTTTTTTTTTTTTGGCCCCCCCCGAGAATAGCAAGGGTTTTTGTCGCCTTGGTTTTTTGTTATAGCCTTTAGAGTGAGACGGGAAGATGATGAAATGACACGTTACGATGGTTCTCACACGAGCCGGGGAGAGACCTGAGGAGATGGATGACCCTGGTGGCTGGTATCGTGTACTCCTGCAGGAGGACCAGTTGTGGCAGTGAGTGAAAGTGTAGGAGGACCTGAGCCCCACGACTGATGATAATAGCCTTCAATAGCCTTCTTCTGGAGTACATAGTGGGTTGGGGACGCGAGAGGAGTGCGCCTTGACACGCTGACAGATCCACCAAGACTTGACGGGAACACTGGCTGACGAAGGAGAAAACCAGATGTGATGTCGAGGAGGGAGGAAGGGAACCAAGCTGGAGTACCTGAAGATGCTGCAGTCAGATGAGTCTGGGGCCCACACCGCCCTTCCCCTCCCTCCTCAAAAAACTTTCTCAAATGCCTTTGTGAGTCTAGGGGCGCTGGGGGTAAGTTTGGCCGAAGTCAATTAAGGCCGTGGGCGCTGGCGAGGACGTCTGCTGCAGTAGGAGAAGCGAGGACAGCGTCAATGGTCGGCGGTTGAGAATGTGGTCTTATCTGACGGACGACACGGGCGTTGAGGAGGTACAATAACCACAGGGAGGGAGGTGGGAATAGAGGGAAAAAGTAGTGATTTTATCTGAAAGGGGAGGAGGAGGAAGAGGCGGAGGAGGAGGAGGGGAAGGAGGTGGAGGAGGAGGAGGAGGAGGATTAGAAGAAGAAGAAGAAGAAGCCGCGGAGGAGGAAGAAGAGGAGGAGGAGAAGAAAGGAGGAGGAGGAGGAGGAGGAGGAGGATGAGAAGGACGAGGAATTTTGAATAGGTTCAAGTATAGTGATGAGATAATACAAATTCCCTCGTAAAACGGAGTCGAGGCTTTTGGGTTATGCTGATATCCATCGATCTTGTGAATCCAGACGTCCTACAGTTCTTCATAAAGACAACACAAACCCCCGTCTCAATGTCTGGTATCACTTCCAGGCGTTCTGTTCCAAAGACGACGCACACGGACTTCAAGAGTAACATCTGGGTTGTCTTCAAAAGCATCCGTCACCAGAGTCATCTCTGGATTACACTTTCAGATCATCGCTTGCCGGTGGTTGGCTCGTATCGTCAGATAACCTCATTCGGTGCACGGCTGGTACCAGCACAAAACCCGCCTGATTGGTTTATCGAAATACCCCAAGTTTGAAAACGAGTCTATAAACTACCCAAGATTTCCCAGCTTGGTGGTTTGGATGGGAGGACACGTCACACGAACTCTAGAAAACTATGAGAGTCTAGTTTGCGAAGTTGGATGTGGTTCCCCAGAGGGGAGGTATGGACAGGGTGGGCCCACGGCTGAATTATGGGGGGTAAAAAGCCGAGGAAATTTGCTCTTGGGCTCTGGCGGTGAGATCAGTGAGCGGGTACTGAGTGGTGGAACAGATGAGGACATTGGAAGAGAGTTTCTTGAACAAGAACGTGATGAACTTTATCTGTACTGGGATCTGTGTCGTCTATACCTAAATGCATCTATCTATCTATCTATGTATCTTTTCCTCTATCTATTTATCTATCTACATCATCGTTAAGTCTACTGAGGACGTGAATATACCTGTACTAATGTCTTTTTCGACGTTTCTCTTTCACTTCTAGTGTAGGGAGAGGCATGGCTGTTGGCTGACCTCTACCCCTTGCAGCTTATCGCCTTATATTTCAAATACAATTTTTGTTTCCCCTTCTGTCTCACTGATTCCGTGCTACAGATGTGGTTTTTCCCTGAACATTTTTCGTACGTGTATACCACAGCAACTCTTCACTTTTTACCTATGTATATATATATTCCGTCTAATCGCCCTGGCACCACGTCATCCCCTACCCACAGCTTGATTCCTGCCCCTCCCATCTCACCAGTCAGACCTGATTTATGTATTACTACCCTCCATACATGCGGGTACAGACCCATCCTGCTTGTACCTGTATCTATATACCGAATGAATAAGGCTCTCAACCCATTTCTGTAACAAGACTTATACTCACTTATACCGTATATAACTTATATAACTCCTTATTTACAAATTTCGTGAGTGCCTGTTAACATGTTGGGCCAAGCCATAGTATGTGGTGGATGATAATGGATGGCTTAGATTCAACTCAGTGTCGCGTATCATCAACACTCTATGTGTGTGTTGCTGGACTGAACTCAATCGTCAGACACATCTTACCATTACTGGAGCCAGTGGTAAGTATTTCCATAGATTATTATAATAATCTTCATTGCTTCCCTATAGTCTCTTATAATCCTAACATCTTTTCTTAACATGTTATCATACGATTCGAGGCTTCGTGGTAAAGTAAGTCGGTTGTATAGAGAACAACAGTGGATCCAGAAGTGAATCCTGTGGAATACTAATGCTTCTTGTAGCCAGCTTGAAAAGACACGACTGATGATTACATTCATCAGTTTTCTTCCTATTCATTAACTCCTGAAAAAATTGAGGGAGCCTCTCCCATGCTCCACCTGTCTGGAGATACATTTCCATCTTCACCAACCTCCCGTGAGAGACTGGTTCGACTCCCTCTCGTATTCTATCCATCATCCATCTCGTTGGTCGAGACTGTTACTACTCACTGTATCATAACACTCCAGAAGAATTTATGAAAATGTCTAATACAAAACAACTTTTCTCTCTCTCTCTCTCTCTCTCTTCTGACATCTTGTGGCATCTCAACTATATAATCTTTCCTTCAGGTGTTCAGTGATCTCTTACCTCTTTATCTTCACCCAGGAGGTGTGTGAGACGGTGCATATCAAGGAGCAGTCACCTGTAACGTATGTTCTCTACTGTGTGTCATCATTATTTTCCCTGTTCACTCAGACGTGCAGTGTGTGTGTGTGTGTGTGTGTGTGTGTGTGTGTGTGTGTGTGTGTGTGTGTGTGTGTGTGTCTCAGGAAGTTGTTGTGGTCTGGAGACAACCTCGCAATTAAGAGACACACACTCAAGGAGGCGAGGCGGCGCTCACCACGACCCTGGGGTAATATGGACACAGGCGGCCCTGTGAGCACTGCCATGTTTTTAGCCAGTATCAGCGGCCAACACCACAACATTCCCTCCCTCCCTCCCTACCAGCCTACATCCCTCCCTCCCTCCTTCCTTCCCTACCAGCCTACACTCCGTCCCTCCCTCCCTCGTTTCCCTCTCTCTCGGCAGCCTTGAGAAAACACATGAAATTATCCGGCAAAGAAGAGGAGGAGTGAGTAAAAGGAGGGAGAAGGAGAAATTTTCCCATTAGAGGATGGAGAAATTCCCCAGGAATTAGCAGCTGCGTCTGCCGAGTGTTAGGACTTATCATGAGTTCCCAGAGGGAACCGAACCATGAATATATGCATGACGGTTGAGGGAGAATAGTCTTACTAGCCCATCTCATATATCACTCATGACTGAGCTGACATGGGCAAAGATGCTTTTACACTGTTAGTGAATGACGTCACTCGTAGCTACACCCGGGAAAAGAAAAAAAACATGGAAGACTTGCCAGTGTCTTGTGGATGTCAAGGGGGGGAGCGGAAGAAGATAAATATTTGCCCCCCGGAGTTTTGTCGGCTCTATAACGTTAGTATTGTTGTCTTAGGCTGAAGACTGCCTTCCATGGACTGAGACGTTCCCTTGAAGTCCTTATAAATGACTCTCCAGACCAGAGTCCTCACGACTCACTCTGGACCAGGTCTCTTCTTGGAGTCCTTATACTTGACTGATGCCCCAGTCCTCACAACCCAGCCATGTCCTTAGTGTATCCCAGAGTCCTTACAATAGGCCTTGATCCTAGGCCTGCAAAAGTCTGTGTACCTAGGAACTGATGGACTCATCCCAGGCTCCTCATAGCCAATCCCACTCGTAGTCATCCCAATGGGCGTTGGTTTCGATCATCCCAGAGTCTCCCAGAGCTGGTTCTCGACCAGGAGCTCAGTGAGAGTTCCTCATAACTGGCTTCCGTCAGAGTCCTGCAAAAATCCTTTTTAAGTGATTAACATCCTACTCCTCTCCCCTCCTTCTTCTTCTCCTCCTCCTCCTCCTCCTCCCAACGTCTTCCAAGATCTTCCACATGCACCCAGCTTCATCCTTCCCTTTCTCCTCAGAGCTGGTCTCCGTACCAAGTCTCCTTGGCATCTCTTGACAGCTGGTTCAAGAACCTCACTCCTAACGGAAAGTCCTGACAGCTGGAGTTATTCCACCTAGTGCCTTCATATGGTGCTCGTTTAGACCCCGATTCGACCAGATCCCTCACAGCTGGTCTTGGCTTCAGTCCTACCAGCGTCATCACGTCGAGTTCAACAGCTTTAACAGCTGGTTATGCCAGCTCAAGCTCTACTAATGTTCTGATGATCAAAGCTGGCCCCAGGTCTTAGGTCTCCCATTATACTCACAGATGGCTCTCAGTCCTAACCTTCCTACTGTCCTCACAGCTGGTGTTCAGCTGCAGTCTTTACTGCTGTTCCCACAGCTGGTTCCCGGCTAGTCCTCGCAGATGGCTACACATCAATAGTCCCTCTGATAGTTAGGAACTAGAATCCTAACAGCTGGCTCTCTCCGTCAGCCCTACCGTGGTCACGACGGACCTCAACAGCTGGTTCCAACTCTCATACCACACTCCTCACAGCTGGATGGTAGCGCTTGACCATTCCCATTCACACAGCCACACTGACGGACACACGTTTACCTGTCCTCCCTAAAACACTCTAGACATAAAGATGGTCATCATTTTATTTACTTATAATTACATTAAGTTTTTATAAATACGTCTGCAACAATGCATTAATTCCTCCTCACTACACCCATATGCTCCTCACTTCCTACTATCTCTACCACTCCCTCAGGGGAATCCCCATGGTCTATAGATCCACCAGGAACACCACCATTGCTTCGTGAGAGAGATTCGAACCGACTGGCATTGGCTCAAGCCAGACACACTCCCCACTCTCCCCCACATCCACACACCAGTGGTCCACGGATGGTACTACCACGCCTTGACACGCATGATCCACATTTGTCGTCACTGTGTGGGTCCATGCAAGGGGCCCCCAAGCATCCTGCTGCCAGGCGACGCCACCAAAATGCTGAGAGGAACCCTATGCATGGAACGGGAGCAACATATTAGCAAAGACCATAACATGACGTAGCCAGACATGTCAAGGACGCAGGGGGCGCACTAGCACTCAAGAGCCGCCAGACACATTGTACCGCCACAAACACAGGATGAGGTTCAAGCACATTGTGTGCTTCCATCCCTCTTGTGCTTGGAGTGTCTGGGAAAAATGCGAGAAAAGTTTTGCTTTTTAATTCCTTAAAAGGACGATCATTCTCCAGAGAAATGAAATGCTCTTCGTGCATTTTTTTTTTTTAATGCATTTACGTCTCTCGTTATTATATGCCAAGACAACCCAGAGTCAGGGAAAAGAGGACATCCTAAGGAGGTATGTGTAGCACATAACTCATGAAGACGTATGTGTAGTACATTACTCTTAAGGGCAAATGTGTAATACACCAGACTTAAGGGCGAATGTGTAGTACACCATTCCTAAGAACGAATGCGGAGTACATCACTTTTGAGGACGAATATGTTATACACCACTCAAAAGGACGTATGTGTAACACACCACTCCAAAGGACGTATGTGTAACACACCACTCCAAAGGACGTATGTGTAACACACCACTCTTGAGGGCGAGTGTGCAGTACACCACTCCAAAGGCCGTATGTGTAGTACACCAAATGTTGAGGAGGTAAATATCATACACCAATGGAGCCAAACACGAAACATCGTTGATCCAACATAGACAAGAGAAATACGTACAAAACACGCCACAGAATGGGAGCAACATTTTGTATGCAGGTAACCAACACCTACAGAGTGTCAGAATAACCAACACAGACATGTAGGTCGAAGACTTGACTATACAGACACAGCCACAACATAGAAGACTGTACCTTTATCACAGTGGTAGACATAGCCATCAACAGACACAAATGTCATTCAATCAGAGTGGCAGACGTGGCCACGGACGTATTAAAGGTGAAACTCTTAAAACAATGATGTGTAACATTCTACCATGAATGCTGAGGAGTCCCAGAGGAGCTGGTATAGCACTGACCTCTGTCTAGATGACTATGACGAACGTCTCCCACCCGAGACAAAGAGGAAGAAACGAATCCTCTTCTAAGGACATTAAGTCCACCCTCCCCTTCCCTCCACGAATGCCCCGACACAATTCGACTTAGAAATTCTCGACGCGAACCCAACAATTTCCCAGACCATCTATAGTGTCCAACAAGTTTCTTTTTCTCTTTTTTTTTTTCTTTCTTCTAGCTGACCAGCCTCAACCAGGGCCGAAGTCTACATCAGACTCCCACACCACACGTAATTAAAAGGTCAGCACAGCTTCCCATCATCACTGTGGTTGATGGAGACGATGATTCCCGGAGGTTGACACAAGATCGAGGGTTCAGTAGTCCTGCGCTGGAAGGGGTGGAAAAACTGGCTTCCTATTCCTCACACGACAACAGACTACAGGATTGCATCATCAGGCCCATCGCGAGGGCTGGTGACGACCCCTTGGCGCTGTCTGGCAAAACACCTACCCTCTGTACCCTAAAAAGAAAGAAATTATTTTTCCACTTTCTCTGAATGTTAGGATTATTTTGCCTAACTCGTTTTTTCTCTCCTTATCTTTTTTTCTCATCTTTTTCGTTTTATATTTCACTTTAGGCCTGGCCCTCGCGGTAGGTTTGAGAGAGAGAGAGAGAGAGAGAGAGAGAGAGAGAGAGAGAGAGAGAGAGAGAGAGAGAGAGAGAGAGAGAGAGAGAGAGAGAGAGAGAGAGAGAGAATCATGAAACACTTTCCTCCAGTGTGTAGATCTGAGGGATTGTTTGTTTACCTGTATTATCCTGGGTTACGGAGTGTCGTCGACCAGCTATAACCAAAGGACACTGTATATCTCCACCTACCATCTACCCTTCACAGGGGCCACCAGTCTCCACCTACCTACCATCTACCCTTCACAGGGGCTACCAGTCTCTACCTACCTACCATCTACCCTTCACAGGGGCCACCAGTCTCCACCTACTGGCAACCCCTCATCCACACGAGACTCACTCAAAACATACAGCTGTCGGGGAAATAAACAAGGTTTTATGGAGTGCTTGGCTGGGGGCGAGCGTCGTGAGGTTGAGAGGTGGACGTCTCCAGCCACTAACCACGTGGCCAGCGGCTCCCAAGACGGTGCTGGAGTGAACCCAGCCTCCCACACGTCCTTAATCTTGGCTGAATAATATATCTTCCTTGTGTCTGTGGCCTTCCGAGGGCAACAAGTACCCGTCCATATACTGTCAACTCTCTGTCTTCTTCTGAATGACGGGAGTAGGGCTGCTGGTCTCCTGTCTTTTCTGGTGGTAGGCAGGAGGGGAAAATTTCCTTCCCCCTGAGGATAAGCTGGGAGTATTGGCACCCCAGTGGACAGGCTGGGGTACTGTGTCCCCTACATGTGGAAGGCTGGGGTACTGTGTCTCCTACATGTGGAAGGCTGGGGTACTGTGTCCCCTACATGTGGAAGGCTGGGGTGCTGTGTCCCCCTACATGTGGAAGGCTGGGGTACTGTGTCCCCTACATGTGGAAGGCTGGGGTGTTCCTTCCCTCTCACAGATGGCAGGCTGGGGTACTGCCCTCACCTCCACACGTGTCATTCATCAGGGACTAAAACACATACAGAGAGTAACAACAATACACAGGTCGTCTTTATAAGGTGTATATCATACCTAGGGTGTCGTGTGCACCATAAATTGTGTATTGCATACACAGGGTAAAAGAGACGGATCCAGAAATCTTAATCATATACAAAATTAATACCTAACCTCGAGTATGCACAGTTTTGCTCTATATACAGTATGCGGTCCTTTCGAAATGCCCTACAAAATGATGTACATGAGAAACATAACTCCACATGTATACATGAGCATAAAAAAACATATATAATAACAAATACACAAAATATGAGGTACTTCGAGTGTAGAGATCTCTCCCCGTGCTGCATAAATGGGCAGATAGAAATACGTTATGAGAGATATACCAATTACAATTTTCTCTCCCCATGGAAGCAATAGCAAGGTGACCTCAGCCCCAACCAGATGGCACTCACACCTGGACAAAATCAACAGGTCCCCAGGTCTCTCGGGAGCCCGGCAGAGGGGAGAGAAGATGATAAAAAGATATTAAGACAATTGATCAAATAAAAAAAGATAATGAAAATAGATTTTATCAATAGTATCATTTGTTATTATCTCTCTCGTCACGTGGAGGGGTCTAACCTCCCCCTTTCTTCTACGGGGGGCGCGTGCCTTAAGGGACCCAGTGTCAGTCCTACCCCAGTGGCTGCGACAGCTCTTGGTGGCCTTGCGTGTGATCACTCCGTCCATAACTGCTTTCAGAATGCACGCTCGGGGAATATCCCTCACACAAGTCACTCAATAAGCCCCTCATGCGCTACAAATTCAAGACGATATCCACACCTTGCCCACCACCACCACCACCTCAGCAGTCTACACGGGAACGATGCGCGGCAATGTCGTAATACAGTGGTAGTGAGTTGCTTCAGCACAGTTAGCTTTAATGAGAGACCTGCATGCCGAAGGAGGAGGAGGAGGAGGAGGTAGAGGAGGAGGAGGTAGAGGAGGAGGAGGAGGAGGAGGTCACTGGAGCCGTTGAGCAACACCTGTGCCGTCGCAGTCCTACTGGCCACACAGACCTGATGCTTCCCTGTCTTCTGCTGTGTTGCACCGTGAGTGTTGCACTGTGAGTGTTGCACTGTGAGTGTTGCACCGTGAGTGTTGCACCGTGAGTGTTGCACTGTGAGTGTTGCACCGTGAGTGTTGCACTGTGAGTGTTGCACTGTGAGTGTTGCACCGTGAGTGTTGCACTGTGAGTGTTGCACTGTGAGTGTTGCACTGTGAGTGTTGTAGGATGTTTCTACGCTTCAGAGAGGCTGCGTACCGGTGGGGGTATTGTAATCGTCATGCCCAGAAAGGCAGCCACGTCCACCGGGCGTGATGGAAGACCGTAGGTCGTGTGTGAGGTGATGCTGTGTGTTTGTCTTGATGCGGTGAACGCAAGCCAGCTGAGGCAGCAACACCGTGGTTGTGTTGCTGCAGTGTCAGCGTTCAGGCAACACTAGTGAGGTGATGGTAACTGAGTTGTTCATGACCTGTGGGGAAGAATGCTGGGTAAAACAGTGACTTGAGGTGAGAATTCAGTGACAGAAGGTGTGTGTGTGTGTGTGTGTGTGTGTGTTGCACTGTCCGACGCAGTGAAAAAGGCAGTGATGTGAATGCTGAAGTGTGAATGTCGGTGTTCCAAATGTGTGTGGAGAGAGCGCGTGTGGTATATAAGCACTGTTGTGAGAATAGTTTTTTTTAAAGAGAATGTGTTACTGTTAAGTATTATACTGGGGTTGTATTACTGAGGTGTGTGTGTGTGTGTGTGTGTGTGTGTGTGTGTGACACTGGGAGTAAATCATCCTTTCTTTTTTTTTACTGTGGGAGTCAAGCTTGGGCTTACTGTGGGAGGAATGGGCACGCGCGTTTCTATGAGCCATGACGAAGGTAGGGGGGGTGAAAAAGAGCTTTGGCACCGAGCGGACGAGGGAGGGAGGGAGGGAGTTAAATCACTATAATGTAACCGTGACATAATAAGACATGAATTATATGGTTGCCGGTGAGTCATTAAATCGCAATACTGTCATCTGTTTTGGTTTCCTTTTTTTTATTTTGAATTCTAAAGAAAAGGCATTGACCCCATCGACAATTCTTAAACAAGGTAAAAAAGATATTATTTTTTTTTCCCTCTAAGCCCAATTTTTTTTTTTTTTTTCCTTTTTAGAAAACTTAACCAGACTGAGAAAAAGTCAGACGGCAACACCTGGCAATAATAATATCGCGGCCGGAAGTTACGTCATCGATTTTTTGTTATGGGGCGGTTCGCCCGCTGTGCTGTGCTGTTTGTTGGCCGGGCCATCTGCTGGTGTACCTGGCGCTGAGATGGTGAACGGGAAAGACTGAAGGAAAGCCTTCTTATCCCTTATACATAACATACAGACTGCAGGAAAGATGGGAAAGGCGACAATGGACAGGGGAGAGAAAGTTCGTGTAAGCTGACATACGCCAAGTCTTCAGTTATCATATCGTCTTCCTTATATCTATCCTTTGTCTCCTCAGTTCCTATAAAGGTTTTTAGGTAACCATTACAGCAAGTTCTGTGTGTGTACCGTGAACAGGTCGTTAGCATGACACCTACGGCGTTAACAATGGTTGGAGCGATTGGGCTGTTAACGCTCATTCAACGGGTGGGTGGAGTCAGTTCTTCTCATTCGGTCAAAATGGTCAGCTGATTTAAATCAATATCTGAGCCATTTTATTTTAGCAGTCATTAATAATAGCCTAAGTAATTACTGAAGACGGTGCACTTAATAGTAATAGCCTAAGTAATTACTGAAGACGGTGCACTAATTAGTAATAGCCTAAGTGATTACTGAAGACGGTGCACTAATTAGTAATAGCTTAAGTAATTACTGGAGACGGTGAACTAATTAGTAATAGCCTAAGTACTTACTAATGATCATTAGTAAGTGATGATATTAACTACACACTGGTAATCACTGAGGGTCTAATGACACGAACTCATATAATGACAGACCACCTAACCTGGGGCTGATAGTTGGTCTGTGTCTTTCTGGGAGTGTGTGGTCTATAGCTGTGGCAAAATAGACCTACCAGCCATGGGTCATTCATACAATGATATCCTATATGGTATCGCCTCTCACTGCCCAGGACGATGAAGTACACAGAGGTCCATTATAATGTCACACTGCGAAAGACTCCTCAGTGTTCACATATCTCCCTACCTATACATTGGTGCCAATGTCTCCTCTCCCTCAGCCTCACCTATGCTCTTAATCATCTCTCTCTCTTCCTTCTATCATCCTCCCCATCCTAAAGTATGTTGGCTTTCCTTCATTCACTCTCGGTAGCTGCAGCTTCTCTCTCTGGCCTTCATTCCGTCTTCTTTCATCTCATCCTTCGCTCCCTCTCTCTCTCTCTCTCTCTCTCTCTCTCTCTCTCTCTGGCCTTCATCTCGTCTTCTTTCATCTCATCCTTCGCTCTCTCTGGCCTTCAGCTCGTCTTCTCTCATCTCATCCTTCGCTCTCTCTGGCCTTCAGCTCGTCTTCTTTCATCTCATCCTTCACTCTCTCTCTGGCCTTCATCTCGTCTTCTCTCATCTCATCTTTCACTCTCTCTGGCCTTCAGCTCGTCTTCTTTCATCTCATCCTTCACTCTCTCTCTGGCCTTCATCTCGTCTTCTCTCATCTCATCCTTCACTCTCTCTCTGGTCTTCAGCTCGTCTTCTTTCATCTCATCCTTCGCTCTCTCTGGTCTTCATATGTACGACGGGGTAACCAACCACCCTGGGTCCGCCTTGGTAACCTGCCTAGGGACGACGGAGGTAACCACCCAACCTGGGTCCGCCGCCGGCAACTTGCCAATCCGTCATTAGCGTGAGCCAGATCCCTCATCACTCCTCCCTCCGTCGGTAGTACACACACACACACACACACACACATACACACCCTCTGTAAATATCTAAGACTCTCGAACGCCCCACAGGTTTCCCCATCCACCCGAAGCGGCTGGTATGTTATCTACCCCTGCCACTGTCCACTAGTACCTTCCTCTTCCCTTCTACAGACAGACACAGACACACACACACACTCCACCTCTCTCACAAGGCAGCCTTCGGTCCTCAAGCCCCAGCACGGTGTTACCTGTATACAGCAGCGGCATCCATCCCACTTCCTCAAACCCCATCCATCCTTTTCTCCCCCTTCGATCCGACTCTCCGTCCGAGTTTCCTGCCAAGATCTCCCTCACAACTCCATCCAGGAGGAAAATAAACAACCAGAGGGAGTGAGGAGAGGGAGGGAGGCAGCCAGCCAGCCACGTAGCCATGCCACCCCAACCTCTCTCTCTCTACCCTAGCCGTACACTCGCCTCTGTTGTTATTAAGGGAATCATCATCATCAGGACCTGGCTCAGCAAGGGCGTCCGCTATATAACAACCCTGCCTTTTATCCTCCCCCCGGGATATACGAGTCTTGCTCTTCGTACTGTGTCATGTCGACGTTATTCTACTTGCCTTGCGCCAAGGACAACAACGACCCATTCAGTCCATTACGATCAGACTATTTCATTCCAATTTTTCCGTCTATAAACACTCCACGAGGCAGTCCGGGTGCCTGGTCATACATCACCTTTATATCGCCTTTAATATTTCCTATTTGCGTGAACATGGCCTCTCCTCCTGCGCCTCCTTCCTCTCCCTTGCCTCTCACTCCGCCTCTCTCCCTCTCTCTCCGCCTCTCTCCCTGGGCACATCACAAATATCGTGGCCTCTCTCTCTCTCCTACTTCTCTGGCATTCAGTGCTTCTTCACAGTGTTCCGTCCATCCCCCCACATACATATCTAATATGTACCCCTGTGTCCACACCTGCCCCTATTTTCACCATGGTGTCTAAGCCTTAACTGATTTGTTTCTTGCCTCTCTCTCTCTCTCTCTCTCTCTCTCTCTCTCTCTCGAGAGAGAGAGAGAGAGAGAGAGAGAGACACAGGCTTCCCATGTCCGCTTCCCCTCACCCTTCGACCCACGACTATCACCATTGCCACCCCGTCGTAGTCATGTCATTCCCTGTAGCAATGCCCTCACCCTTCCTGTCCCACGCCCCTTACACACACACACACACACACACACACACACACACACACACCTCAGGAGAAATGACTTTTGTCCCCTTTGCTCTGCTCTTCTGATGGTGCACAAAGCCTTTAATTACATTAGCTTAATTATACCCATCTCGTCCAAAGTAATCTGAGTTAATTAAGGCAAATTTGCGTGACAATTTTCGCTCATCCCTGACATATAGAGTGACAGTCGTTCATATCTGTCTCCACCTATTTTCCTGGCCACAACATGTGGTAATTATCAGTCCCAGGCCACACCATGTGGTAATTCGCCGTCCATGGCCACACCATGTGGTAAACGTCACTCCCTGGCCACACCATGTGGCAGTCATGAATCCCAGGCCACACCATGTGGTAATCGTCACTCCCTGGCCACATTATGCGGCGGTCATCAGTTCCCCTGGCCACTCCATAGACAGACAGACAGACAGACACACACACATCACTGCCAGAGTTCGTTGTGGCGTTCCTCAAGGGCTGTCAGCTTCCTTGCCTTTTTTAGCTTGAGATTTGTCATTCGACTTTTACAACTTTCCAAATGTCCCCCCTTTTTTCTTTTATTCCTTGATTTTATCTTTGGAGGGACACTTTTTCTCCCCATTTTTTTTTACGAGGTTCTTATCAATCCGGGCCACACACAAGGAGGGAGCGATTGGGTTGAATTTCCTAAAGGGTGGCTGGATCTTTCTGGATCCTGGAAGGCACTGGACCTTTCTCGGTCCTAGAAGACACTGAATCTATCTAGGGTCCTGGAAGATAATGGGTCTCTCTGGATCCTGGAAGACACTGGGTCTTTCTGGGGCCCTGGAAGACAATGGGTCATTCTGGGTCCTGGAAGACACTGGATCTCTCTCTAGGGTCCTGGAAGCCACTGGATAATTCTAAGTCCTGGAAGACACTGGGTCTTTCTGGGTCCTGGAAGACACTGGATCTCTCTCTAGGGTCCTGGAAGCCATTGGATAATTCTGGGTCCTGGAAGACAGTGGGTCTTTCTGGGTCCTGGAAGCCATTGGATAATTCTGGGTCCTGGAAGACAATGGGTTATTCTGGGTCCTGGAAGATACTGGATCTCTCTCTAGGGTCCTGGAAGCCACTGGAAAATTCTGGGTCCTGGAAGACACTGGGTCTTTCTGGGTCCTGGAAGCCATTGGATAATTCTGGGTCCTGGAAGACAATGGGTTATTCTGGTTCCTGGAAGACACTGGATCTCTCTCTAGGGTCCTGGAAGCCATTGGATAATTCTGGGCCCTGGAAGACACTGGGTCTTTCTGGGTTCTGGAAGCCTCTGGATAACAGTGGGTCCTGGAAGACACTGGGTCTTTCTGGGTCCTAGAAGCCATTGGATAATTCTGGGTCCTGAAGACACTGGGTCTTTCTGGGTCCAGAAAGCCACTGGATATTTCTGGGCTCTGGAATGTCTTCATCTTTAAAGAGATGATGCCAAATAATTTCACGGTTATTGTCAAGGGAATGTCCAGCAGTAGCTAGGGGTTGTCACTGCGGCCTACTGATAACTTTGCCTAAGTTTACTGCAGCCTGAAAGATCTCATTAGCCAAACCTACACGCACCATGCGCAAGACGGTACGGTCCGCGAAAATGACGGTACGATCCTTAAGCACGACGGTACTGTCCCCGAAAACGAGGGTACGGTTCTTGAGCACGACGGTACAGTCCTTGAAAACGACGGTACGGTCCCGGTAAAGTCCTTGAAAACGATAGCTTCGTCCTTGATAACGAGGGTATGGTACTTTAGCACGAAGGTAGGGCCTCCTTTGAAGACGATGGTGTGGTTCTCCTAGCACGACAGTACACATCCTAAAGGATCCACCGTACTACACACGGACCACACCTCATTATGCTATGGTAGCAGTCGGGGGTTAAATCTAATGACCGTGTGGTTATCAAAGGCCTTGATGAGGCGCGACCCAACTCGCCAGCTCTCAGAGGATAACGTGAGTGTGGCTAACATCGTGCCCGTTCGATCCCTTGACGCAAATCCTTTATTCGTGGGTTCGAATCGGGTGGAAAAGCCCTTCCACTCCTGAGAGAGCTGGGAAGAACCACACTGGGACTGCACAAGCGTAGGTAGTTTTTTTTTTTTCCGAGTGGGCCACTCAATAATGAATAAAGCAAGGGTGGTTATGGGCCTGTAAGTAAAAGATAGTGGAAGATTTCTCTTTTTTCTTCTTATTTCAGTGGTGGTGAGAACCTGGTAGGGTCCAACACTTTCCACTGTCGGAGGAGTAAAAGGGATGGAGGAAAAGTACTCAGATATTTCTGTTGGAAGGTTATGAGTCATGAGAGAGAGAGAGAGAGAGAGAGAGAGAGAGAGAGAGAGAGAGAGAGAGAGAGAGAGAGATGTGCGTGGTGGTGCTGGCTGCCGGGAGTGAGGGAGGGGGGGTATTCAGCCCTTGCAATACGAGCGATCCTCGCCTGGCTTCCCACCTCAAGAGTGTGAGCTACTTCCCGCCCTCAGCTTGACCTGTGGTAGTAGTAGTAGCAGCAGCAGCAGCGCCCGAAGTCTCCGCGACTGGCTTTAACAATCCAAGTTGACGATGGGCGGCGAGCGCAAACTTGAGTCGTTGCTCTCGATCGAGTTTGAGTCTCAAGTTCCATCTTGAAGCGTCTCGTCCTGTCGTCATTGTGTCCTGCTGTGAGCTTGTACTCTCTCTCTCTCTCTCTCTCTCTCTCTCTCTCTCTCTCTCTCTCTCTCTCTCTCTCTCTCTCTCTCTCTCTCTAATTACAGACTTTGGTTATTGTTGAGAATTTTCGCTTTGACGTTACTCCAATGCCTGATGGATGGAACGCTCTATCATTTCTCTTAATTCTGGCGTCTGGTCTTCCGTTAGGAGGGTAGCTGGAGCCCCCGGGATTTGTCTTCTGTTTCTACTTGGCCATACAACCCTCAAGACGTTTGCTGTGCCTTCTGCTCCATCCAACAGCCTGGTATATCCAGACTGAGTGAACGTTGCAGTGACTGTCTCCTGACCCGCCACACAGAGACACGAAAAAAAAGGGAGAGAAATGAATTATTTTGAAACCAATGCCGACCGCATGACCATGTCCTTCAACTGGTGAAATGTCGTGGTGGAGACCAATGGTCACGGATCAATACTTTTTGCACCACTCTTGGTCCGCCTGAGACAGCACGTAAAGACCACTACGGTCCGCCTGAGATGGAGCAGAGAAAGACCTCTATGGTCTCCCTGAGACGGCACATGAAGACCATTCGTCTCTACTATAGAGGGACAAGATGAAGATCATCATAGACTATAAGGGTAAGGGGGCCATGATGGCTGATTTAATCACAATTACCACCTCTGCTAATTACTAAGGTTAGTCGTCTGTTAACCTTACGAATAAGCACACAATGGCCACTCGGACTGTGTATTTATATACAAACTTACGCAAGAATTTTCCATGAAAATCCCGAAGGCAGACGTCAGCTGATGTCTTGAGTGTCAACTCTAGTGGGATCTGAAAAGGACGAACCATCTCGGCAAACAAACGAGACAGTGATCAATATGGAGGCCACTGGCTGGCTGTTGGCACAACCAGGGGTATGTTGACAGGCGCTTCAACCTGTCCAGTGATCAAGAATCGTCTGTTGGCCTAACCACGATATGTTGGCAGGCTACCCTCCCTGTCCTGGGACCAGTCATTGGCTGTTGGCACCATATGGACTTGTTGGCAGGTTATCCTTCCTATCTTGGGACCAGAAATCGGCTGTTGGCACCACATAGGCAACCGTTGGCAGCCCCTACGCCCCTAACCTTTTAACAGGCAGTCGGCGTTTTATTACCACCAGTGGTGGCTTGTTGGCAAAGGCCACCTTCCGCCCTTTTCACCCCCGTCAGTCAGGACTTACACAGCCGCAACTCTGCTAAACACAGTGACCACCACGCCGCTAACCATAGCGGACCCCTTGACACCCCGCGTGTCTGGGGCAAAGGCCATAGAAATCCAAGGAATGTTTCAGCCTTAGAGAAACGTAATTTGGCCCAGGGTCAGGGCTGATAAATACACCATCATCATGGCATCATTTCCCCCCTTCACCCGTGTGACTAAAGATGGCCAGTAACTTACCTCCAAAGTCGTCCCCATCTACGAGGTGATTCTTGTAATGAGAATCGTATTTCTACGACGCATATATAGAGGGCCGTATATCTACGACGCTCTATGTGTCGGGAAGCGAATCTTACGACTTTCCTCTGATTAAGGGACGCATCTTTACGATTTTTCCTTGGATTGAAGAACATATTTCTAAGACGTTCCTTGGACAGAGAGACATATTTTACGACGTTTACGACGTTCCTTGCTCAGTAGAACGTATCTTTACGACGTTCCTTAGTGAGGAGAACGTATCTTTACGACGTTCCTTGGTGAGGAGAACGTATCTTTACGACTTTACTTGGTTAGTGATACTTATCTTTACGACATTCTTTGGGTGGCAGAAGGTATCTTTACGACTTTCTTTAGTAGCGCAACGTATCTCTATGACTTTCCACATTTAGTGGAACGTATCTTTACGACTTTCCTTGGCTAGTGGAACGCATCATTACGGCAATCCTGTGAACAAAGTAACCGTATCTCAAAGACCTTCCTTGGACAGAGGAACACAGGACGTACCTTCGCGCCACTCGCTGAACAGAGGAACGTATCTTTACGAACTTCGTCGTCGGACAAGGAGGAACTGAACTTAATCTTTACGACGTTCCTTGAGTCGCTAGAGAGAAACCCGGATGAGTCCTTTGTTTTTTCCCCGACAGATGGCAGACTTGTTTTTTTTCTACGCAGGTTATCAAAGAGAAATGGGTAGCACCCTTCCCCCTCCACCCCCGATGTTATCTCAGATACATCCACTCATCCGCAGCCAAGATAGAGGGACGATGTAGATGGAGGGGAGGCCTCCAAGCCTTCAGTGGATGAAGATCGGAGACACGGATGGGATGAACGTATTGGTCTTAATCATAGTTATTCCCCCCACTTCATCTCTCTTACGGTGATCTTTGACAGTGACTTGACACACACACACACACACACACACACACACACACACACACAAGTAACTGTGAAATCCGGCCTGAATTCTCACACCCATCTGTCGAAGCCATACAAAGATATATAAACAAATGACACTCGAGGAGTTTCATATCTAAGGCCCTTCGCAGCTCTACGTCCTTATTCAACAGATCTGAATCCATTCTGATCCGACTTACCAGCTTCCCACAGTCTGACTTCGGAAAACTTGACCTACTTTTCTTGCACTGTAATGTTGGTTCTCTCTCCCTCTTCTATGGATATTACCTCGATCTTATGCCCCCGAAACCCGGCAGCTCCTTAGGGTTCCCCTCCCCCCCTCCCCCAGCTTTAACTGGACCACGTAAACACTCGGCAAACTCCTGTATACCAAGCTTTCATCTAAAAGTTTGAGCAGTTGTGATATCTATTTCCTTCCTTACATCGCTAAACTTTCGAATTCTTTCCCCTTCTCTTATCTTTCATAAAGGACCCATCCGTTCTGAGAAAGAGACAGATTTTCGACCTTCTCAGAAGCTCTTAAATCCCTTTTGACTCCAGTAGTTTTGGACAAGAGTGACGCAAAAGATCACAGGATTCTATCCCGTGTTCTCGACTGTAAGTGTTGGAATCCTCCGTCTATAGTCCCTCTTCTTAACATCCTTATACCCAAAAGACTCGATTTGTACCCAGTATGAGGATAGGGCCACAATGTGTAGCTATAACATAACATCAAGATATGAGGCGCCATACACTTAGATATGTGGATAATCAATGTTATACTTAAAGTTCTAAGTGTAAGTGTACCTAGTCTCACCCTCCTGTCTGGATCTGTGGGTGTTTAAGTGTTTAAGTGTCACTTACAAAGTGGAGATATAAGACAGGGAACTGGGTAACGGCATCAGGGATACAGAAGACACAGGCGAGGACGAGCTAACGTAGGCAGTCATGGGTCTGGGGGTCGAGGTCAGGTCGCCAGGTCAGGGGTCTGGAGGTCGAGGTCAGGTCGCCAGGTCAGGGGTCTGGAGGTCGAGGTCAGGTCGCCAGGTCAGGGGTCTGAAGTCATGTCGCCAGGTCAGGAGGAGCAACACATTTCCGCAAGGATAAATTAGAAGGGAAAAGTTTTAGCCCGGGTGGCTCTCTCTCTCTCTCTCTCTCTCTCTCTCTCTCTCTCTCTCTCTCTCTCTCTCTCTCTCTCTCTCTCTCTCTCTCTCTCGTGGCCGAGGCGGCCGACCTAACTTCCCGACAAGGGTGGGGAACATGGTAGCCCCCAGGTGAGTGCTAAAGAGGAGTCCAACTTCATTAGCAGGTAAGAATGTGACATCCCACTGACCTTGGAGATATATGTGTATATATATATATATGGGAGCGGGTGGCTGGAAATCCTCCCCTCTCGTTTTTTTTTTTTTTTTTTTTTTTTTTTTTTCCAAAAGAAGGAACAGAGAAGGGGGCCAGGTGAGGATTTTCCCTCTAAGGCCCAGTCCTCTGTTCTTAACGCTACCTCGCAAACGCGGGAAATGGCGAATCGTATGAAAAAAAAAAAAAATATATATATATATATATATATATATAGACAGATTAGGTACCTAGATAGATAGATATCACATAATACACTTCAATAGCCAGGATTCGAACCCAGGACCTTTTGCGTGGTAGTCAGAAACGCTAACCGATATGCTATGATCATTTCCTAACCTAATGATTAGCGTTCCGACTACCACGTAAAGGGTCCTGGGTTCGAATCCTGGTTGTTGGAGGGTATTATTATGTGTTCTATGGAAGTGCGCGTTCATATGCACCCTCCTGACAACATATCCAACTTCAAAATATGAAACATAAGCCCAAAAGCAATCATACTTAGTGATGTCTACAACCAAAATGCTGACAATACAACAACACTATCCCACACGCCTTGAAACTTGCCAACACAGTACCAGTCCTCACCCCCTCTATACCCTGAAATCAATAACCCTCGAAAGTGAATAGATCCACAAAAGATTCGACCAAAATGCCCTATTCTCACCCAGTACTATACTACATACAAGCCTCACATAACACATTATGGGGTTTCTTACGCGTTTAATCCGAAACAAACCAGAAACATCTCTTGATTACGTAAACGTATCCCCATAAATTGAGCTATTTAGGTGACGTATATATATGTGTATTTGCGATGAAGAGAAACGGCAAACTAACACGGCAATGTTATCTTATCCAGAACAGCTCAGAATGATGTTAAACTTAAGCTAAATGAATTTCTTCTTCGCAGGGTAAAAATGACGGACTGTCAGACGAGCTTAACCCCCCCGACCCGGACGTTTTCCAGGATCTGCCTGAAAAAAAAAACCCTCGACGTGACATCTCACGGGGCTCTCAAGCTCCCAGTTTCTTCCAGCGACCCCTGCTCATTTGCAAGGGACTGGAACCTTATCGAAACAAATACGAATCATTTCTACACGAACACTAATTGCAAATGATCAATATTGTTTTCCCTCATCAAAGCCAGAGACTATGACGCAGGCAGCGACATAGGCGAAAGCCTTCGTTCTATCTAAAGGCACTTAATCAAGCACTGTAAGGCCAACGCGTTCATACCCAAGAGAAAATAAATCTTAAGACAGAATTGGGAAACTTCCTTTAAGGTGTTGCTGACTGAGAACAGCTGAATGTAATTTACGAATGATGAATAAGTCATATCATAACGAAACATCATCGAAGTAAGACATCCGTTGCTGACTGCCTTAGCGTACTCGAGTCCTGAGTATAAATAAGCCTACATCCTGGGTACGTAAAAAGTATTCCATAGTTAACTGTATCCAATCCAAAGGTAATGGAATGGTTCTGAGTATTACTATTGGCGGACGACCCTAGATTAATCGATACTGCGAGTCGAACGTTCGCACACCCGATCAGATAATTAAGGGCAACACGTACCTGAGCCACCTTGAGCCAATGGTCATTCCCCATGATGGTCCAAACACACCGACACCGATTCAGATTACACCTAGACTGGTTCAGACACACCGAGACTGATTTAAATTACACCTTGACTGGTTCAGACACACAGAGACCGATTCGAAATACACCTAGACTAGTTCAGACACATCGAGACCGATTCAAATACACCAAGACTGGTTCAGATACGCATGGACTGGTTCAGGGATGGGTAGAACAAAGAACAGACCTTGATGATCCCTACAGCTAGTCAGAAATAGTGGGAAGAACACCTCCCCTCATCTTAGCAACAGGCCCCTCCCTCGCTTCCCACGCAAGTCGTGTTCTAACAGTCTCATGAACACTGTTGTAGGAATAACCAACATGTCATGTAAACCACCTGCATGACAACATGATTGGTTTATAGCTTCTGTATGCCTAGCTAAAGTCGTCTCTCACATTGGGTTAAGGTAAACTTACTTTCATTTCGAACCAGTTCCAGGAAACAGTGAGCAGGTACTCCTTCTACAGGAAGGTCTTCTTCAGTCTCTGAGTCTCCGTCGGCTTTTCCAGCGGCGTCACCTCCAGCCTAACTCACCCTAACGTGCACCCCTTCTCCTGGAAGGTCTTCTTGAGCCTCTAAGTCTTCGTCGGCTTTTCCAGCAGCGTCACCTCCAGCCTAGCTCACCCCCAGCGTGCACTCCTTCTACTGGAAGGTCTTCCTAAGACTCTTAAGTCTTCGTCGACTTTTCCAGCAGCGTCACCTCCAGCCTAGCTCACCCCAGCGTGCAATCCTTCTACTGGAAGGTCTTCCTGAGACTCTTAAGTCTTCGTCGACTTTTCCAGCAGCGTCACCTCCAGCCTAGCTCACCCAACGTGCACTCCTACTGGAAGGTCTTCTTGAGTCTCTAAGTCTTCGCCGACTTTTCCAGCAGCGTCACCTCCAGCCCAGCTCACCCCTAGCGTGCACGGCTAGCAAAGCAGCAAACGCTGGTCGGGTCGGCTTTAGGGTTAACGCACGTATCCCAAACTCTAGTCTGGCGCGGCTCTCTGCAGCCTGGAACACTGCTGCTGGAGCGGGACACCACTAGGAATACGCCAGCGGTTGAGCTCAGAGAGCTAGAGAGGTTGTGAGGTTGTAGGGTTGTGGTAGAAGGGACTATCTGATGGTGAGGTTATGGAAAACTAAAACAAGGTTGAAGTTGTAGTAAAACGAACGATAATCAGATTGTGGTTATGACCGATTTCGTGAGTCAAAATCGGATCCCCAGAGTCAAAATCGGATTTCGTGAGTCAGAATCGGATTTCGTAAAGTTGAAATCGTATTTCGTTACTCAAAAGTTGGTTTCAGAAAGTCAAAATTGAGTTTCGTTCGTGAAAATCGCGTTTCGCAAATCAAAATGAGATTTCATTAGTCAGAACCGAATTTTGTCTGTCAAAATCGTAATTCTTTTCTCTTTTTTCCTAGATTATTTGTAAGAAGTGTCTATTGTGCAGCTCTGTTATGTGGTGGGTTATGAAGTTCTCTTCCTGGAATTTCTGAAGTTGAATTCCCGGATGTTGTTTAAGCTCTTGTGATGGAAATTCAGGCGGTCGATCGAGTTCTTTGAGCGTGAGAGTCAATTAAGTGTTGTGGCCCAACTTCTCCGCATTACTTAGAAGTCTTGAGTTCTGAAGTATTCCCAACTTATGAAGTGACGAAGGAACTTCCACTCACACCCAGCCGTTTCTGTGTGACATACAGACCCACATCAGAGAGGGTTTTTGAGTCAACCACATCGGAAGGGTTGTGAGTCAATCTACACCACAAGGGTTGTGAGTTGTAAGGAGTGATCCTTGTACTGAATTACCAATGCTTTCCTCACGAAGGAACTTCTCATTGGCATTCTAAGCCTCTCGAAAATTTGAACATGTAAACAGTTGTAAAATGAATCTCAGATGAAATGTAAATATTAGCCTCTTTTTTCCCCCCCCTTTCCCTGTTTTTGAATGCAACAGAGACGCATATAAACTTCCAAGCAAACCGGGAAGTTTGGGTAACTTCTTGTATAGGGACGATACTGTTAGATATCTCCCTGGATCTTCTATTATGGCTGTATCCAGCTGGCTGGCTGCTTGGCTGGTTGTGTGTGTGTGTGTGTGAGTGTGTGTGTGTGTGTGTGTGTGTGTGTGTGTGTGTGTGTTGGGGGGGGGGGTGTCTGTCAGCAGGCTGGCTGGGGTTTCTGAGCATGGAGCTGGGGTCTGTCAGCAGACTGGCTGGGGTCTGCCGGTATGGTGCTGGGGTCTGTCAGCAGGCTGGCTGGGGTTTCTTAGCATGGTGCTGGGGGTCTGTCAGCAGGCTGGCTGGTTGGTCTGTCAGCAGGCTGGCAGGTTGGCCGTGGTCTATAAGCACGGTAGTGGTGGGGAGCGGCGGTGGTCTGTCAGTAGGTTTGGTTAGTTGGGTGAGGCCAGTCAATGGGCTGACTTTTCTGTCGTTTGTCAGCAAGATGGATGATGGCTTGCTGGCTGACTGTCGTCTGCCAGCAGGAAGGATGGTTGGCTGGCTGGCTGACTGTTGTTTGCCAGCAAGATGGATGGCTGGCTGGCTGGTCAACAGGCACCTACCTACTCCCCACTATCCTCACCCTCGCCCCTCACTCCTGGGCTCCCAAGTCGTGATGATGCAAAAATTCGCAAAATATTAAGCATGGGGTTCGAGACCCACCCGGGCCCTGCAGGCTGGCCTCGCCTCATAAAACCCCACGGGTCTCGTAAATATCCGATTACGCTGGCCAAAATTTTTGGGGGGAAATGCGGAGGTGGGTAGAATTGTTGTAGATCAACTCGAACGTAGTTTGCATCTGGAGAGGAACCACAGACTCCTGGAGGAAGGGGGGCTCTCTCTCTCTCTCTCTCCCTCAAAAAAGGCAAGCCCGAGTTATATTTCTTTTCTCCAATAAAAAGACACACACAAAAAAATAAATGCTGTTGAGACAGAATTTGCATATGAATGCAGCCACTTCCCTCGCTAACACAGAAGGACCGACCACTTAACACAGCAGGACACTCAACCGAACAGCTAAACTAACATAGCACCAGCGGTGAACATAGCATCATCAACGCCCCCTTACAACAATAACCACAACTCCAAAAACACGGCAGCGTAGCTAGCATAACACAGCCTCTAACAACCCTATCACCAAACATAGCAAATACACTTATAACAAGTATAAGACACAACCGACATATTAACAGAGTTAAACCACTAACACTATACCAACTTTAACACAGCAACACCACCACTAACATAGCCACACCACAAACATCATGCTATCCCAAAGTAACACCACAAACACAGCCACACCACAACAAAGCATAGCCACTCACAAAGCACCACAGCCAACACAAACATCACAACAGAGCAGCAAACCTAACATAGGGCTGCGACACTCGTCTAGGAGAATAACAAAGGAAAAACTCCCCAGGTATCTAGTTATAGCAGCCTGGCTCTGTTGAGTGGTCGGTAGTGTGGCGGCTCTGTTAAAGCTGGTGTCTTCCTCAACACCACCCCAATTTGCTGGCCTCCCCCTGCCTGGAGTACAGTGTTTGAAGTGTTGTCATGATACTGATGTGTTATCAGTGTTCGTTGTGTTGTTATCTGAGGCAACACTACGGCACAAGAGTGTTGTGGGGCAACACTACAACACTGGTGGTGTCAAGCAACACTCCAGCTTCACCTGACAACAGAAAGTGGGAATGGATCCAACTGTATAAATGACCGCAAATCTACAATTTACTATACAACAGTGTGGAATCACACTGTATAATCTATCAATAAACTATTACCTTGGATTACGTTATTCGTACTTTAAGATTGAGCAAAATAACGCCTCGTAATACTTTGACGTATTGGAACGTCTATATCTGTTAGTTTAAGAGATCATGATTACGCTAATGGTTGAGACAAAGACTGTGAAACTGTTTCGTGTATACTCACAGTAAATACAGACAGGAGTAGACTGTCTTATCTCACATAGTGTCGCTTGAAAGTTTAATATCAGTTTTGTTTCACTGTGCGTGTGTGTGTGTGTGGAATGACTGAGAAAGAGCCGAATGGGTTGTGTGGTTGGGGTTTGGACACTTGGAGAGGATGAGTGAAGAGAGACGATGAGGATGTATGCCCTGAACTGGGTGATGACCATTCGTGGTGTGGAGGATGGTAGCCTTCGTCTGGGTTGGATCACGTAAACTCAGTGTAAACTGAGGATTAATGAACACCTACATGATCCAGTGGCAAGATCGGAGTCACCAGAGGAGCTACAGACGGAGGGAATATGAGGCATGACTCCAAAATGGTGCTTAAGTCTGACATTAAGTCTAGTGATGATCTAAAGACTGGTAAACAGAGCCTAGACTCTGTCACTCATGTAGATACCCTCACCGAAGGATATAGAGTGGGAGAGAAAATCATTCGAGGTAGAAAATAAGATAAAGTGTTGGTGCTGCCAAGATGGGAGTTGAAAAAAAAAGAAGAAAAAAAGATTGCACAATGTGTGTCATCAGGTATTGGGAGTTTCGTCAGCGGGTGTGATGGAGACCATTGTGTTGCGTGAGCGAAACACAGACCTGGAGAGGGGAGGAGCGGTAGCTTGGGGTGTGAGCAGGTGAGACGTTGGCTTGTGTGAGACGTTGGTTCGTGTGAGATGTTGGCTTGTGTGAGACGTTGGCTTGTGTTAGATGTTGGTTTGTGCGAGACGTTGGCCTGTGTGAGATGTTGGTTTGTGCGAGACGTTGGCTTGTGTGAGATGTTGGTTTGTGTGAGATGTTGGTTTGTGTGAGATGTTGGTTTGTGTGAGACGTGACTTGTGTGAGACGTTGGCTTGTGTGAGATGTTGGTTTGTATAAGATGTTGGTTTGTGTGAGACGTGGCTTGTGTGAGACGTTGGCTTGTGTGAGACGTTGGCTTGTGTGAGACGTGGATTGCGCGAGACGGTGGCTGTTCATCTTCGGCAGTGAACAGGGTCAGACATGAAGAAAATAGGACGAACATAGCACTGGTTCATCCATTCTTCTGTATATCCTCTATAATCTTTAATATTCCTCGTCAATTCTCAATACTCTTCGCCAATCCCTGATACTCCTCACTAATCCTTAATACTCCTCGCCAATCTTTCACAGAATACCCATGGTATCTACGGCAGAAATCATTCCTTTCATAATCCTCTCTACATTTCAATCAAGAACCAGCCTCCATGTAGACTCTCGTCCACCACTGGAGCCTCTATCATAGATCAAACATCTACTTAAGTCTTCCCTATACTTTCTCCCAGTATGGGTCTTCTTAAGCAACGCGTCCTTGAATATGTGTTCCATCTCACTAGCCACACAATCACCCAACCCGAGTTCCATTTATTTTCAGGGTCGAGGTTTCTGCACCTGATGATATACCCAGCTTTGATGGCGTGTCCTCAGTAGCTCTCACTTCTAGCAAGCTCCGTGACGGGCTAGCACAGGATGCCCTCTTGTATATAGTCTAGGAAGGGGACATTCCATTGTTCACAGCCTCCCTCCCTCCGGCGTGTGTGTGTGTGTGTGTGTGTGTGTGTGTGTGTGTGTAGGTGTGTGTGTGTGTGTGTGTGTGTGTGTATGTGTGTATACATCTCCTGTCACTCCTCACACGTCAGGCATGTAGCCGACCTCTCCTCACAGAATGCTACACTGCATCAGGGCAGTGTTATCCTGATGGAAATAGACACGTCGTGACAGAAAAGTAATCTATTGTTTCAAATACAATCTCACTTGGAGAGCGATCCATCAACTGCACGTAACATACTGGCGGACTGAATATAACAACACACTGTCTCTACAGCTTACGCTGTCGCAACAACATGTACAGATCACAACATACCTTGACACACTTCACCCCCCCATTACTTTCCCACCACCCGACATCTATATCCTACAATGCTACACCCTACGTAGGGTCATCTACACACCCTATGACACTCTTAGATTGACATAATCTCTACAATTCTACCTCTATGTTGAGAGATTATCTTTACACCCTTATGACAACCACTAAACCCAACGTTAAGTCACCCCTACACTCTACACAAGTCGTCTACATTCATATGCTCGTTAGAATTCACTGTTGTAGCACAAGATACTGACCAGGACTACTATTTACACTGAGGATGCTGCACCATGATTCAAATACGTTTATACACTACACTGACTATTGTTCACCTTTACTCTGACAGCCGCTATATCCTAGAGTAACCAATGCTAAATGCTAGAGTCACGATTGCTCTACCCTATACTGACCACTGTGTAATCTTCCAGTGGGCCCTGCGTTGGATGAGAGCCGCAGCGTGGGGCGGTGGGAGGGGATGATGATGACGATGATGCTGCCACGGGCGCTGGTACTCTACTGATGCTTGGTTGGGGTCACAGACACCTCCATCTCCTCAGGCCTCGACCACAAACCTGCAAGGAAGGGAAGAGAGGGGTAAACGTGGGCTTTAGACTACCCTACTCCTTCTGTTGTCTGCTGATAGAATGCCCCATCTTCGTCTCTGTTCTGAGTATGGGGTAACATGCCCGAAAGAATGAAAGTGAGGTACATTTCCTCCTCTTATACGATTTTTCCAGTGTTTGTAGGAGCATAACATTTTGTATGGGGGGTCCTGGATTATTACTGGTTCTGGGAAAAGACCCCAGTCATCATTATCGACTTCGTCTCTGTTTCAGGACATGATATACCTTTGGTAGACTGCCTTCTACATCCTCTGAAATCACATAGAAAAGGAAACACGAGATCCTGCGCGCTTTCGGGTATCAATACACGAAAGCGCGCAGGATCTCGTGTTTCCTTTTCCACGTTATTTTTTCATCACATATATATATATGGTACCGTAGTGTAGGCAAAATCTTTGTAAGTTTTATAATCCTTTACTTTGTCTCGTGAGTTATGACCTTAGGTACAGACGGAAGTTCCCTTCTTCCACCGAGCACCCCACTGAGCGATCCATATTATAAGCGAGTGCTGTGACTTCCTCCTCTCTAAAAATGTATGCGCTATGTTTTTCAGCAGGGGAAGGGATGACCCACTGGCCATATACATAACGTACTGACGGACTTGATGGTCTCTACCCTGCTTCCCCTCGTGACTCAGCCTACCAAGGGCGTCCGTCTCCAGGGAACTCCTGACGAAGGGCTCTTCCTTACGTGTCTTGTTACCGCCGAAGTCACGATATACTATAAGTCGGATTGTATCATGACGCCGTTTCCCGCGTGATGGCTTAAACCTTAGAGAAAAGTAAGTGAATAATCCACTCTTGGCCTCCTTCCTCTTATTCTCCCTCTCTTGGCTTTTGATTTACTTCAGTATTAGCTGAGAGAAATACGACCATTTAGGACGACTATCCCCCTGGCAAGCTCCGAGGGGGGACTCATAAAAATTCCCAGAGGGCGGAGGAATATTTAATGTCGAGTGAGTGACATGGCAAGCGGCTGGAACGGGTTCCTATGCCCGACGCGTCCTGGAAGCTTAAGGGAGCGGACCCGTCGTCTTCCAGCCAGTTGTACTTGCTTGCTAAGGGCACCCGAGGTTGTAGGTATCTCCCAGTGAGAGTCTACAACCACAACTCCCGAAAACTTACGGTATCAGACGATCCTGTAACCTGCACTGTTTCGACAATCCAGCGCCCTAAACAACCCAATGAATAACACAATCTTTTTTAAACCCACGTAGACTGCACACCTTTCATAACCTCATAACCTTATCACCTCACATCTTTTACAACCCTGCATATCCACATCCTCTAGAGCCTAGCCTCTTCCACAATCCTACACTTACAACCTCACACCCTCTACCATCTCATGTCCTCAACAACCCAAACCCTTCACTGCCTCACTTTTTGAATAACCTCAAGCCATCAACATCCCACAACCGGCCCAACCCTATATTTTCAACAACTTCCACCCTCCAACAACTTCAACAAGCGACATCCCTTACAACATCACGTTTTCAGTAACCCAAAATCTTATAGTACATTACAACCTGCTTAGCATTACACACCCACAACACACGTATACGTTCCACAACAGTGTACGTTCCACATCTACAACAATCTCGTATACATCACAACCGTATGCTCAAAAACATCAAGACTTCTGTAACCTCTCATCCATAACAACCATCCCCCATCCTTCACATACAACCTCACAGCCCCCTACAACACTGCACCTCCCACTGTCCCACAATCTTTGCACTTCCACACTTCCACAACCCGACACCTGTATCTTCATACCCTGCAGAGTTCCACATCATCCATAACTCTACAGTCTTCCCCAAACCTCCCAAAACCCCAAACCCTTCCACACAATAAGACCCTCAACCTCCTCACACTTCCCATTACATATTACCCATAACATGTTGACAGTACAGTCCTTCACCATCAGCAACTCCACAGTGCAAGACCCCCAGTGTCTGCACCACACCACACCACTCTACACCACTCCACTCCACTCCACTCCACTCCCCCGAGTGTGCCAAGGGTATCTCATACACCATATCCACCACCACCAGATCAACCTTTCTGCCTCACACCTCACCAGCGCTCCCAAAATTCCCCCCTGGGGGGACCGGATATTGCAGTGGTCCTGAGCAGTTTCCCTCTCTCTCTCTCTCTCTCTCTCTCTCTCTCTCTCTCTCTCTCTCTCTCTCTCTCTCTCTGTATGGCCATAACCCTCCTCTCATTGTGCTGACCCTCGCACACAGTGTCATTCCGGACAGTAAGAGAAACAAAACACAGGTTGCATCGTGGGTGTTTGGGTGGGGGAGGAAATACCCTCCTCTCTCTCTCTCTCTCTCTCTCTCTCTCTCTCTCTCTCTCTCTCTCTCTCTCTCTCTCTCTCTCTCTTCTCTCTCACCTAATGGTAAAGTGAACCCACCGGGGTGTAAGAATCACACCCATTCGGGTGCTGTGAGACCCAGTACTTGGGAATACATGGGAAGGGCAGATTACAGGAGACCTGGTGGTGGTCCGCGACGAGGTTATCTGTTTTGGTGGTCTGGAAATAATGGTTGAGACGGGATAGCAAAGCAAAGGACATAGAGCAGGACCTGCCCGTGGCTGCAAGGCCTATCTCAGGGGGGCCTTTAAGGATACCATGGTCTCCTGTAGGCACTACGAACGCCCTTTGGTTGGCCTGGCATCCTAAAGGGAGCATAGCCCAGCCTTCCTCCAGCACAAGGTATGCATCACCTCGCCAAAGACCAAGTCCTTTTATAAGGGCAGGATGATGCCCTAAGCCTAGCATAGCTCTTTGAGGACGGTATCCCTCCCTGGGGGCAGCAGGTCCCCGTGGGGGCAGCATGTCCCCGTGGGGCAGCATGTCCCCGTGGGGCAGCATTGTGCCCCTGGGTGTAGAATCACAACTCCGTTAGGACAGCATCGCTCCCTACAGGCAGCACATCCCCCATAGGAACCCTTCTTGTCTTGTGAGGACGGAAGGATCACTGTCTGAGAGACACACCCGCCCTGAAGGATGCTGAAGTCCTCTCGGGGAGACACTGACCCCCCGAGATGATGGAGCCGAGAGGCTCCCAAGTGGAGCATTAACCTTGACGTTAATGGACTTAAGGGGCAGCTGAGGGCAGGACTCATCCTGAAGAGTACCTTGGACAAGGCGCCTCCACACCACCAGTTAATGACAGAGGCAGGTAGGCTGGTGGGAGCTCAGGGCGACGCTGGGTGGTGAAGGCAGGTGGGAGGGAAGAAGAACAAGAGGTGGGTTTTAAGGACAGGAAACTGTGTACTGTGGAGGGATGAAGGGAAAGGGATCGATAGGGTGGATTGGGATGCCACCCTGGATAGGAAGAAGTGGAGGCGGAAGGCGAGAGGTTAGACTGGAGATAGAGTGTGGCTAGGCAACAGGGAACTGTACAGAGAGGATGGTAAGGTGGATAGGGAGGCAGTGAGTGCCTAATGGACTGGTCGACCAATCCTTCCACACTCATGTGGGACGTCTTCGACCACAGCCAGGAACGCTTCTGGGCTGGTAGACTCTCGTAAGAAAGGGAAGGGAGCTAAAGGCGCTGTGGCATTTATAATCCTCTAAAGTATCAAAAGGTTAAGCGTTCAAAAACATAAATTTGAACTGTAATGAATGAATCTTAATGAAAATATAAAACAGTAATGATAATGTTTTTCAGGTGATTAATTTGCCGTAATGTTCAACCACTTTCTCTTCACAAAAACCCTTTACGTAGATACACAATCATCCTAAACACACACACACACACACACACACACACACACACACACACACGACATGGCTATCTGTACCCCGCCTAGATTCTATTTTACCAAATATCATACATTTACAACATTCTTCACATCTCCCTTCCTTTGCTGCTGATAAAAACAAAGGATTCATTCTTTATTTCCATTTCTGTCACCTCGTAGTATAAAGATGAGAAATTCAATAGCAGTGAGGGGGAGTATGTTGGGAGTGTAGGGTCGCTGGAGAGGAGGCTCTGATTAGGGCAAGAGGCGGGAGGAGTGTGGCAACAGCCTGTGGATAATGTCAGAGGAAGGGAGGGACCTCACCACCACCAGCACGCAGGCAGGCACGAGAAAGAGAGAGAGAGAGGGAGGTGGAGCAAGCAGGCTGGCAGTAGAGAGAGAGAGAGAGAGAGAGAGAGAGAGAGAGAGAGAGAGAGAGAGAGAGAGAGAGAGAGAGAGAGAGAGAGTGTAGGTAAATAATGGAAGAGAGGTCACAGATGGTTGGTCTTAAATGGATGGTCAGGCTTGTGGGAGGAGGAGAATAATGGCGTTGGAGGCGGCTAAGGGGATGATATTGGAGGGGAGGGAGGGAGGAGGGGGAGGTGCGGTTGGGAGGTCATGTAGTGGAATGGATCGTCTGGGAGGCAGTGAGGATGGGACGTACGGCTTTTCGGTACGAGTTCAGAACATGATTTCAATGGCAATTCTATTGGCAATTTTCCGTTCAAGGAGGAAGATGTCCAGAAATTACGACAGAGTTGCTCCACTATACAGAAAAGACATCTTCGAACCCCGCCAAAGAATTAATCTGTCCCACATTGGAACGAATGTTATGGTAAACTTAGCTACCCAATAAAATTGACTGATGATATAATGATTAGATTACATCACTGCAGTGGGTTGATGATTCAAACTGAAGTAATTTCCTAATGAAAACGGATCGTACATTTCAAGTAGGGACAGTGTGAAAACCCGTTTTCCATTAGAGGGAGATTAAAAACCACGACTATTGGAAATATCTCCAAACCCCTCACTGTCTGGTACAATAACATTCGTAGAATCTTGTACGAAGTCTAATAACAGAAGAACAACATGGGCTCTTAACACGCTGGGGCAATTGTTCTTCCTAATCATCTTTTATTTTTCTTTTCCCAGGTCGTTTAGACTTCTGATAAAATATTAAATGTCTTGACTACATCAACCTTCAATATGACATCAATGTCTTCACTGATTACTCTCTCCTCCAAACGAGACGCCCTTCAGTGTGGACATTCCCCTTAACCAATGGGATGGCTACACTCGCCCCATACATGAGCCTTCACCTCACCATCGTCCTGCACATCATTTCGCCCCTCCCTCACCACCGCCTGGGTTCATCCCCTTTACTCATCACATGAGCGACCAGGGGAAGGGAGAAAATGAGGGGGATCAGAACACTTGCAGTAAATGGGTCGAAGCCCTCACTCATCTGGCATGTTTGCTCCACTGGATACTCATTTCCCACACTGTTAATACCAGTGGTGCTGCTGCTGCTGCTGCTGCTTCTGCTACCGCTACTGCTGTTTCTATTGCTGTTACTGCTGCTGTTTCTACTGCTGTTACTGCTGCTGTTTCTACTGCTGCTGCTCTTGCTACTACTACTGCTGTTTCTATTGCTGCTGCTTCTGCTACCAGTACTGCTGTTTCTATTGCTGCTACTGCTGATGCTACTGCTGTTCGTACTGCTGCTACTGCTGCTGTAACAATATTTCGTCAGGGGGAGCCTAAGCGGACTAACAACTGAACAATATTCAGAAAGAGAAAGGTATTTTTCGTCCGATGTTTGAGCTCGCTGTTAGAGGAAATATACACAGAGGATACGTAAGTATTGGATACTAGAAAAATATCTGACATCCGGATATGTACAGATATTGAAAGATATTGTGGGGGTTCAAATACCGGAATTGTTGCTTTGGAAGAATGCGAGGGAAGTGTGGCTGTGAGAGAGAGAGAGAGAGAGAGAGAGAGAGAGAGAGAGAGAGAGAGAGAGAGAGAGAGAGAGAGAGAGAGAGAGAGAGAGAGAGAGGTGCGAAACGTCTTTGTCTTTGAGATGTAGTTAATGTTCGGAACTCTGAAGCGGAGAAATGTTTTCCCTCTCCTTGTTCACCGTGTGGCAAGAAGAACAAAATGGAGAACAAGCGTGTTATTCAGAGAGACCTGAGGAGAGGTAGCCTGAAGGACTGGTGAACAGAATTAGTGGAAAACGCTTCTGTAAACATTGAGGTTATCTGCAGGTGGGTTTGGATGGTCTGGGGGGCAAGGAGGGAGGGGGAGTGAATGAAGGTCATCAGCTCATGAAAAGGAAGAGGATGTGTTCCAGGACGGACGGCAAGGGGCATGGAACTGTCACCGTGTCTGGAAGAAACCTCGTCCAGGTGAATGGGGGAAAAGTGGAAAGGTCATGTGAGGAGAAATCTAGCAGAAAGAGACTAATAACGTTAACACCGTCAGAAGCTTTCAGAGATCCCAGAAGCAAGAAGACAGGACTTGGAATAAACCTTTTTGAAAGATAAGAACGGGAATAGACTCTGCATGAAGATAAGGATGGGAATAGACTCTGTATGAAGATAAGAATGGGAATGGACTCTGCATGAAGATAACAATGGGAATGGACTCTGCATGAAGATAACAATGGGAATGGCCTCTGCATGAAGATAAGGATGGGAACGGAGGGGACAAGGAGGGGGATTGGACTTCAAGACAGCTGGATCCCAAACGTCAGAAGGAGGCAAGAGACTCCCTGGTGTTGTTACAGCAGATGTCACACCGAACGTCTAAGATTTCAGCGATCCTTCTGAAGGCGGTGTTGACACTGTCACACACGACTTACGAACGACGCGTAAGAGTCATGGGTCGTGTGCAGTTAGCAGGGATGGGAGGATCCTCACCTTCTCAGAGAGAGATGTTACAGCCTCGCCAGATCTCAAGACTCGGGGGGGATAAGGGGGGGTAAGGGGGTAAGAAAAGTATACTGGTGAAAGAGAAAAGTGACAAAGTTCGTAGAGAAATTAGAGCAAATTCGAGGATGGATCGATCAACTTTATGACTAATGGCTTGGGGAGGAATATGATCTAGGTCAAGATTCTTTTCAGGGGGCGGAGGAGGAAGAGGGAGGAAGGATTTCAATGTTTTCTACAGGTAAGCTGTAGTCTTGAAGTGGAACACGAGGTAGTGAAGGCATGTTGGGAGGCTATTGATTAGAGAGCAGTAGTTAAGGGGAGATAGCGGTAGGGAGAAGGGAGAGAGATGAAGAGGGAGAGTAATGGGAACAGAACAGGGACAAAGCAGAGGTGAGGGTGAACCTGAGCGAAAGGGAGTGTGGCAGGGAGGGTAATGCTATGGTTGGAGAGGCCAGGATGATGGCAGTGATGAGCAGGTAATTGGGAAGGAGAGAGTGGGAGAGAGAAGGCAGTTATAGCAGGCTGTTAGAGGCGGCCGTGAGGGTGTAACAGGAGGGAGGCAGTGATGGAGAAAATTGTTCCGGCAGTAAAAATGATAATGAGGATTGGGTGAGAGGCGGCTCCCTGGGGACGTGTTGGTGGCGAACTCCGCAGTGCCCCTGGTGGTGTAAAGCTAAGGCTTATGACACTGGCACTGAGGACAGTATGGACGTAGCTTAGATAAGGTTCAGCGAGAGACATTTACAGCTGTACAGGGGACACGATATGACACTGCATGGCAGACGTGCATTCTCCTGAACCGAGGCAAAATAGAAGAACAATGAGATGAAGAAAAACGTCTGTTCTCCAAAAGAAAAACAAAAGCAGCATTTAAGAAACTTAAAGAAAATAGTAACCAACTTAAAGTGAGTCTTCAAAATCTATGTAGAAAACGTGAAAACCGTACTGACAAAGGTAATGTGAAATCAAACAAAGATAAACCAAACTCGGACCCATTGCTAGTGGAGGAGAACATTCTACAGCATACTGACGCAAACAGCCATGTTATGCTGTCAGCATGAAACGTAATGGAAGTTGATGAAACAGCAGGTCATCATAACTTTTATCATAGGACAATGAAAGAAGGCAAGAGTGAGGTGGCTGAACCTTTGTCTGTTCCTCTTGGCCAGTCATTCCCTCCAAGGCGGCAGGGTTCCACGGGCCAGAAAGCCTGCTCGTGTAACACGAAACACCACTAATTACTAAGAACGCTAAAGCGAAGTCCGGAAATTAATACCCAATTAACTTGACGTCCGTCATTGGCAAATCTATGGCCACCATCATTTGAGACGAGATCCCAGATCAATTAGAGGATCAGCACTCAATTGACGATTTGCATCCTGGTTCTCGGCGCAGTCGGTACTCTCTGACTAATCTGCTTGATTTGCTTTCGTGATGGTATACCGTAATCAGCTTTGCTCTTCATTACGTACAAACAACTTCCCCACCATGTGTGCGTATCAATGGAGAGTAATTTACAGTGTGAATTGTGTAGAAGACTCGTCGTACCTTGGGCATTCACTGTTCTCTCTAGCTGCGTCACGTAAATAAAGTGATTAAGACCAATAGTTCGTATGGAAATACCGTAATTAACTGTCTATCTCTAAATCCTTACGTTGCATTTTACGGGAAATCAACAGCATCAAGGTTGCACTCCGATCAGAAGCAGGGAAATGATGGCTTTGCTTGAAGCGAGGCGTTCCTCGACGAGACTGTACACCTTTTCGTCCACAGACGATGATACAGCCTCGAGAAGGGTGACTTTTCACTCGTGGGGTAACCCCGAGAGGCCGAAGGTTGAATATACCAACACAGTGAACTGCACTGGTAAAGTCACTGCGGTGGCGAACTATTGGGGTGGGGGCAGGTGTTAGCGGTGGTGGAGAAGCTTCTGCAAGGAGGTAGTGATGGGGAAGTGTTGGTGGAGAGGTGGAGATATGGTGGCATCAGGAGAGATGTCGACCCGACTGGTGAACACCCCCATCTTAGCCACGCCTCGATCTGGGTCACACATACCCCCGGCGGAAAGGGGAGCCTACGGTGGCTCCCGAGGCTGCAGAAGGCGATGAAGAAGACTTTCCCACTTGGGGTGTAACACACGCGCCGTTGGGCTTCCCCCTCCGTCCTCCAGCAGTGTAAGGAACTGTCAGAAACACGACGAGGAGGATGCTCATACAGGGGGCCGGAGGCGCCTCCTCTCTCCTCCCCACCGCCAGCGGGCCTTTGAGGCTACCGGATTGATTTCCAAATTAATGGTGTGTCCGCTAAGGATATCAAAGACCCAGCTGGGGGGGGGTGGTGAGGACGAGGAAGCCCTTTTTCTGCCAACTCCACCGCTCCTGCTGGTGGTGGTAGTGCCGCTCCTGATCCACCCACTTCTGCTGCTGTATTCACTCCAGCTGTTCCTCCTGTTCCTACCGCTGTTGTTCCTTGTTCTTCTGATGTCGTTGTTGCTCCAGCTGTCCTTAGTGCCCGCTGCTGTTGCTGGTGTTGTAGCTGCTGATGGAACCTCCGTTTTCCTCTTACAGATTTTCTTTTCCTACAGCAGCTGCATTTATGTTACTGCTGACGCTGCTTTCGCCGCTGTTCACATCTCTACCGCTCCTGGTCTGCTGCTCCTTACCCCTCTCATCTCCCTCCTCTCCTTGCGCAGCTGTTGCTAATAGGGCACAACAGTATTCATGATGCTGCTGCACCAACTGTTGCCTCTCCTGCTCTGTTGCTGACTCCTGGCATTGTTCACATTTCTGCTGCTCTTGTGTCTGCTGCTGTTGCTTCTTATTCTGCTGCCACTGCAGGCTACAGTGCCTGTATGGACTGCAGATGTAAAAGTAAATAATTTTTCCCTCTATGTCTCAGCAGTTTATTCTATGCACTGAGTAAAGACCTAAGGCTGGAAACAACATACATATTGAGGGTGAGGGAGCTAGGAAGGTGAATCAGTTGCTGTTAGCAGATGACGCCGTTCTGTCGACAGAGTTTGGAAGAGTCTACGAAAAGTAGAAAAACTTGACTTAGCCTGCGGGTGAAGTGGCCTTCCTTCCATCGCACTCCGTCAACAACTGACCCAAAACGAGAACCCATCCAACTCCAACCTTAACCTAATCATATCAAAAGTTCAGTGATCCTGAACACTGGTAACTTGTTTAACGAGATGGCGCTGTCATGAGCGGAAAATAAAACCTTCTTTTTTCTAAGGAGGTGTTTGTGTGGTTTGACCTTAAAACCTTGATGGCGTTGGGAGTTTTCTAGATCACAAGCAAAGCTATTTCTAGATGTAATCCTGATCAATACGTGTGCTGAATGTCAGTGAGTCATCACTGTGGGGGTCTAACACACGAGGAGTGAGTGGTATTTAAGAATTGGTCTTCGTGGAACCTCAGGCAATCTATTCTTCAGAAGAATGCAAAATTGACTTTACTCGACAATACACACACGCACGCACACACACATACACACACACACACACATATATATATATGTATATATATATATTCTGGGGGCCTTGAAGAATGTGTGGAAGTCGAGAACATTATCTCGGAAAGCAAAAATGGGTATGTTTGAAGGAATAGTGGTTCCAACAATGTTGTATGGTTGCGAGGCGTGGGCTATGGATAGAGTTGTGCGCAGGAGGGTGGATGTGCTGGAAATGAGATGTTTGAGGACAATGTGTGGTGTGAGGTGGTTTGATCGAGTGAGTAACGTAAGGGTAAGAGAGATGTGTGGAAATAAAAAGAGCGTGGTTGAGAGAGCAGAAGAGGGTGTTTTGAAGTGGTTTGGGCACATGGAGAGAATGAGTGAGGAAAGATTGACCAAGAGGATATATGTGTCGGAGGTGGAGGGAACGAGGAGAAGAGGGAGACCAAATTGGAGGTGGAAAGATGGAGTGAAAAAGATTTTGTGTGATGGGGGCCTGAACATGCAGGAGGGTGAAAGGAGGGCAAGGAATAGAGTGAATTGGAGCGATGTGGTATACTGGGGTTGACGTGCTGTCAGTGGATTGAATCAAGGCATGTGAAGCGTCTGGGGTAAACCATGGAAAGCTGTGTAGGTATGTATATTTGCGTGTGTGGACGTATGTATATACATGTGTATGGGGGGGGGGGTGGGCCATTTCTTTCGTCTGTTTCCTTGCGCTACCTCGCAAACGCGGGAGACAGCGACAAAGTATAATAGAAAAAAAAATAATATATATATATATATATATATATATATATATATATATATATATATATATATATATATATATATATATGAGAGAGAGAGAGAGAGAGAGAGAGAGAGAGAGAGAGAGAGAGAGAGAGAGAGAGAGAGAGAGAGAGAGACGGTACCCTTCTCTTCTGTAGATTGGATCTATACAACATTATGGGGAGGGAGGGGGGGAGGAGTGGAACACTGTACCAAATCACTGAAAGCTTGAGCAAAGTTCGAGAGTTCAGCCTTTAGAGTACCCCCCCCCCCCCCACACACACACACACACACACACACCCTTCATCCTCACCTGGTAACACAAGCAGCAAGTGTCAGAATGCCAGGGTGGAGCCACGAGCGGGGGAAAAAAATAATAATAACAAACTGTGAAACAAAATCATTTCAATCGTCTTTTTTTTTCTATCCTACTTTTTTTTTTTAAAATTCCACTTCAGACGACCAAACCTCACTACAGTCACTGAAAGCTATGCTGAGGGTTGAGGGGAAGATTCGCTGTGCTGAATAACCCAATTTGGCAGTTCAGACGAGGAGGATTAACTTTTTTTTTAATTGGGTGGTTAACGCGGGTGGTTAGTGCATAGACGACCGTCTGATCGAAGGGGCAGACGTGTGAGTGGCTTAGAGGAGACCAGTTTGTCGGTAACAGCTCCTCCAGTGGCGACCTAATCAAGCCATTCCAACCTGTTAGACAAAGAACTACCAAAAAAAACACGCTCGTTAACAACGATTCGGTCGTTACCGATCGAATTACCAGTAGGTCGGTTGATGACGATCAAGCTGAATAGAATTTTGGCTGTCATGGCCCAGTTCGCAACGTGGCGCGATGAAAATGGCAGTTCGGTTGACACACACACACACACACACACACACCCGGCAAGAGATGGTTCACTGGGTCAGCAATCGCTGAGTTGGTAGGAATGCCATTGGGAAGCACTTCCATCGGCAGCAGTTTGGAAAGCAATGGTCCAATCAGCTTTAAAATGCACCCCCTCCCCCCTCACCCCCCCCCTGGTCACGAGTTCAGTCGGAGAGAGACTGTTGTCACCAGCAGACAGACCTCCGTCTGTTGGCACCCTTTCAGCAACGGTCCTGTTGGCAGAAAGTCAGACGAGCAAATCTCTACGTCAGGTATATATAAACATCTTGGGGGTTCGTCCTTTTTATTCCATGATCATAACGTCCTTTACACAGAGGGGGGACAGAGTCTGGTCGGAACTGGGGGCGAGATCGGCGTTAGCAAGAAACGTGAGGTGTGGCGGGTCCGTTGGAGGGAGGTAAAGAAAGGGGGTTGGGTTTGTGGCCTCCCCCTCCTGTATGCCTGCCTGGCCGTAGGCGATTCTCGGAACTAATTCTCCCGCCCTTATTAACACAACCTACTCCCTTCTCTCCCTCCCTTTTACTCCCTCACGGGTCGACTGGCGCCGGTCGAGAGTGGAAACTATGGTATACCCAGTCACCAACTCCTCGCACACGAGTATACCAGTCATCAACTCCTCACAGACGAGTATACCAGTCACCAACTCCTCGCAGACGAGTATACCAGTCACCAACTCCTCGCAGACGAGTATACCAGTCACCAACTCCTCGCACACGAGTATACCAGTCACCAACTCCTCGCACACGAGTATACCAGTCACCAACTCCTCGCACACGAGTATACCAGTCATCAACTCCTCGCAGACGAGTATACCAGTCATCAACTCCTCGCACACGAGTATACCAGTCATCAACTCCTCACAGACGAGTATACCAGTCACCAACTCCTCGCACACGAGTATACCAGTCACCAACTCCTCGCACACGAGTATACCAGTCATCAACTCCTCGCAGACGAGTATACCAGTCATCAACTCCTCACAGACGAGTTTACCAGTCATCAACTCCTCGCACACGAGTATACCAGTCACCAACTCCTCGCACACGAGTATACCAGTCACCAACTCCACACAGACGAGTATACCAGTCACCAACTCCACACAGACGAGTATATCGCGTGTAATGAGCGGGGGATGGAGTCTTGCCTCAGAATATATCAGGTGATGAAGACCACAGGGTATACCAGGTCGCTCTGGGGTTTATATCCATCTTTAACTGATTCTCAAAGACAATCATTCAAAGATTTGACGTGATTGCTCGTTTCGGCAATCGACGACATCAGAATAGAAGACATTGTTACCCTCATGAAACATGTCATTATCTGTTCTTCATTGTATTTTCCAAGACGAACTACCCATTTTTCTGGTGTAGTTCCTCTGTGAGTGTTCTCTTGAATACCATTAGACAGTAGAAATGTAATCCTCGAAGTCAGACATCACAAAAATGGTTAAATTCTCAAGGACTGACTGTTTCTCTGCCACTGAAAAATAAACGCCTGAAATAACACACGCCCCTTCGTTGCCTCAGAGACTTTTTATTCCCCTTCCTCCTGAAAAATGCCTTTTATGCCCCCCGAGACATTTTCTTCCCCTGAAAAAAAGTAATCCTGAGAGGTTGTACTTTCATGTAAGTAATTTATACCACCGGGATGTCCTGTTAACAGTTGTTTGCCACCTCCATTGTGTTCTAAAATTCTCGAGTTGTTTGCTATAGAAGATTATCCCTTTTCGACGGAACGGATTCTCATTTCATAAGCATCTGTGATCTACAGTTTACTGTAACTGGAAATATGTTTTTTTTTCTTTCTTTTTCAGCGGATAATCAATGATTGCCGCATTTGTTGATGACCTACATCTGTAGCCTCACTCCCACGCACCTGTCCTACGCCTACCCACACGTGGCATCAAAACCACCGAGCCACACCTGCTACACAACATGCCCCTCACCTTACACCTGACTCTCGCAGGATGTGTATTGCCACAACATACCTGCAACACCCACCTCCTTCGCCTAGACACACCTGCACACTAACCCTACACCCACACCTGCTCCTGATAATGACACTTGTACTCCCCATACTTACTGCATACCTGACTCAAACCTCACCACACCTGCGACAGAACATACGACAGAACATACACACACTACACTTGCTATACAACACGCCTACCGTCCACTCATGATCTACCATGGCTCCTACAGCTACATACACCTGCACACACATGCGTCTTACACCCACACACGCCACAAGACCCGGTTATTGTACCCCTTCCACCTCAAACCATGCACCTCCCCCCTGACTCCCATGTCCCCTCCCAAATGTCACACTTGCATGTCTGAGTGTGTCCAAAAGTCATTTCTGAATTATTTCCCCCGGCAGGAGGGCCCCAAAGGGTGTGGGGGATAGTGACCCCCGTCGCTCCCTCCCTCCGTCGCTCCTCCCTCCGTCTCTCCTGAGGGAGAAGTGACTAACGCAATAACCTTTGGCTGGAGCAGACCAGCAGTCTAAGTTTGGCTGCGAAATGGCCCCCAGCATCGTACATAAGTCACGAGCCAGAAGATGCTGGAGCCTCGCGAGATCAATCAAGGTGTGCACAATGCATGGGTGTGAGTGGTACTGGCGGTGGCAGGGGGAGGATGGAGGGTGCGTTGAGGCAAGGAGGGGGTGGGAAGTGTGTGTGTGTGTGTGTGTTGCGTCGCAATTGGCATAGCGTACGCAGGCGTTGAAGTGAGTGCGCTCGCGATGGTTGCATGTGTTGCGAGGTGCGCGAGTGTTGTGATGATGATGTTTCGTGGTTAGGTGGGCGGACGGCTCTGGTACCTTGAGATGAGAGTTTGTTTAGCGCCTAACACAAGAGCTGATCAGGGACCCCATCTGTGGTCTGTTAATTCCCTTCGCTTCCCAAGTACGTCTTTGAGGATTGAGAGTTAGTTCGAAGCGCTTCACTGTGTGTTTCAGAGGCGTCTTGCTGCTTCGAAACCTTTCCCCTCTCCATCAGGACACCCCTGCTGGGGAGGAGTATTGGGTGTTGGCACTCTTGCTAGGGGGACGAGAACCATGTGCTGACACTACTGCTAGGGGGACGAGAACCGTGTGCTGACACCCCTACTTGGGGGGGACGAGACCCGTGTACCCACCAGGGGAGCTGGTGGGAGACTCCCTGTTGACTGAATTTCGCATGACACGGGTAGTCCTGCCAACGTGGTCACCCAAAACCAATTTTCATATTCCAGGGAAAGTCTCGCCCGGTCCCTTCCTCTCCCTCTTTCCCTCGCGAATTTGTATTGTGAAATAAATTACGATTGTCACCGTGCAATATGCTCGAGTGAGTGACTGACTGACTACCTCGGAGGTTTACAAGGATTTGGGTCTGCGGGTTCGAAACCACAGCTCCTTCTGATGGTCTGCGGGTTCGAGGCAACAGCTCCCTCTGTGATGGTGTCACTCTGACCCATGGTTTTTGCAATGAGAGGATGTCACTAATTCATCTGTATCCGCAGGTCAGCAGCTCACTGGAAAATCGTATGTGTGTGATTTATGTTCTCTTAGGGAACGCAGTGTGAAAAAGCCCATTCAAAATACTTTGATGATGTGTATTTCATCTTAGTATTTTCATAGATATGCTGCAGCCATCGAAGCAAAAGATATCTTAGTATTTTCATAAATATGCTGCAGCCATCGAAGCAAAAGGAACGCCTCTTTCTTCTTCTTCTTCTTCCTCATCATCATCATCTTCTTCTTCTTCAGCGAACATAAGGCATCCCCGGATGTTCCTCCACAGCCGACCTCCAACACAGCCAACCGCCTCCACAACCGACCTCCACCACAATCGACCTTCTCCACATTCGACCTCTCCGACTGCCAATCCAAAACGGCTTCGACTTAGCTTCAACTCTCCCTTATAGCTTACGAGAATATCGACTCAGCTTCAACTCTCCCTTATAGCTTACGAGTACATTCCATAGCTTTTGTATTGTCATAGCTGCAGCTGTTAGCTTTCTCTTAACCTACGAGCATTGTTGCAGGGGGGTCTTGACTTAGCTGTGGCCTTAAAGCTGTGAAGCTGTGGCGCGTGTGAGATGAGGGACCTCTCTCTCAGCTGTGGTGTTGAAAGCAACACTCACTCCACTGCTGTGCTGCGAGGCGGTTGTGTTGATTTCGTGACGGCCCTGACTCTACGCAAGTCACTGTTGTGTTGTGTTGTGTTGTGAGGGAGTTGTGTTGCTCCTGTTCGTCCTGACCACAACCAGATCATGGTTGTGTTGTGAGGCGAGTGTGTTGTTCCGCTCACGGCCCTAAACCACACTCACATCATAATTGTGTTGCGTCATGGGAAGTGTTGCTTCTGTTTCAGCCGATTCAATCCAACGAGTGTATGTCCTCAGCTCTGGCCTTCACCACACTCAAGAAAATGTGTTGTGTGGCGAACGTGCTGCTCAGCCCACATTCCACAGGGGGGAGTCTTATTCGGTCAGTCTCTGTCCTCAGCTGAGAGCCTCAGCTCACACAGCCTCAGGTGAGTGCCTCGTCTCAGATGCAGCGCCCTCCCTCCTCCAATACACTCAGCTCCAGAATGTGTTTCACGCTTGCCTTGTTCCCCACGGCTCTTCATCACACTTGTATGTCCACCATGCGAATACTAAAGCCACGGGTGTGTGTGTGTGTGTGTGTGTGTGTGTGTGTGTGTGTGTATGTACGTAAGTACGCATGTGTGTGTATATGTGTGTGTGTGTGTGTGTGTGTGTGTGTGTGTGTGTGTAATCATCTATTTGTACTGTAAAGGGGAAGGAGTTCTACACTCGTGGGGGCCCCCCATCTCTGAAACTGTCCATTGATGATATAACACTGGTCCATACACTTAAAGGCTGTAATCAAGTCACCCCTTACTCTTCTCTATTCCATGATGAACAAAATCACTGTCTTTAAACGCTTACTGTCACTCAGCCCTCTTAATTCTGGTACCATCCCTACTGCCATCCTTTGGGCTTGATCTATATATTCTTTGTACTTCCTTCCGTGGAATAAGCAAACTTGAGAAGCATAGTCAAAGTTTACCGTAACTCTCCACGCCTTTTACGTCCATCGTGCCTTAGGCATCATCTACAAACATGTTCGTCTATGAATGCAGTCCTTCTGGAAAGGCATTTACAGAGGTCAAGAAGACAGCAATGGTTCCAGAAATAAGCCCTATCGGTAAGCCACCGTTGGTCTATTTCGAAAAGGTTCCTCTGACATGCGTCCTTGTTATCTATCCTCCTCCTGTCGATGCGATTTTTCATCCATCGACGAAGTCTTCCCTCTGTTCCTTCTGGAAGATCCATCTTCTTTGCCAGCCTCATATGAAGACCCTGTGTCAAATGCTTTCTGGCGGTCCAGATACACACACACACACACACACACACAATCAATCCAGCCTTCTCCTTTGTCGAAGATGAAGTTCACACTCTCACATAAATCTATCAGGTTTGTTACGAATAATCGCCTGTCTCTGGATCCCTGTTGCCACTCACATGGCTCATATACCTTCTTTGCAAGTGGGTCACCCTTTTCCTTTATGATGGTCTTTTCCAGTGTTCTACAGACTACACTAAATAGAGAAGTCGGTGTGTGGTTCCGTCAAACTTCCTGACCTCATTTCTTCAAGAAAGCCATGACATTTGACCTCTCTCACTGTCTGACCTTACGTGTATGTGTGTATATATTGTGTATATATCAGAATCATTGAGTGGTGTATTTATATGTATGTGTGTGTAAATGTATATGAGTGAGATTGTTTGTATTTATATGTACGTGCATGTATGTGTATGAGTGCAATCGCAGTTCTTCTTGCACATCACATTACACTTCCTTCCAGTGTCTGTATAACATTTAAACTCGCGACAACATCTATCTCCTCACTATATCACGTTTGAAGACGAGAAAAGAATCTAAACGTGTTTTTCCACTTACGTGGCAAATCAAAACACCACGAAATACTGCCTCCCTGGAGCTGGTTGACTTTCCCGTCGCTTCTTATGAATACAGAACCTCGACAAATGTGATTAAGTTCACTCCACGAATCCAGCATAGAACACTCTCCAATCCGGCATTAAAAAGGAGTTTAGGTTCCCGGGCGACTCCGATCCAAAGAGGTCGCTCTATTATCGCCTCAAGTGTACTCACTCGGCCTTCGTGGAGTTTGACTGGACCAGGTCCTGTGGAAGTAATTCTAAAGAGGAACAAGATGAGGATCTACTCACACGGTGCGTGAGCAAAGCTCATAATGTTTGTCACTTTATCATTATGTTGTCCCGGGTGGCAGCAACTTTGCCTGCTAACGACAGTACTGTCCATTAGCTGTTGTCTGCTAACTACAGTACTGCGTTTCTGTGTGAGACTAATTGCGTCGTTACAGATTACGAGTGATTTTAACTACTGGCAAGATTGCTATTGGTGGAAGGGATGTCTTAATAGTCCGGACTTAAGAGGTAGTTCAACATATGTTCAAACTGCATATACCATGAATTCATATACATATATATATATATATATATATATATATATATATATATATATATATATATATATATATATATAACTATGATTACGAAGTACTCATGGGCAGTAGACGATAGAAGTCATGTGCTTGTTAACAACAACACCTTCCTGACGTGGTTCCCCTGACGGCGGGGAGGAAGGGGATGGATGGTCTTGCTCTCTCTCTCTCTCTCTCTCTCTCTCTCTCTCTCTCTCTCTCTCTCTCTCTCTCTCTCTCTCTCTCTCTCTCTCATGACTGGGAGAGAGAGAGGAGGCGGCTGGCGGCCTGCTTCGGGGAGAGAGAGAGAGAGAGAGTGTGGGGAGGATGTGGGAGAGCCAGCCAGCCAGCTAGCTGCTCCTCCTCCTCCCCGGCAGCCCGCCCTCCCGCCCCATGTATGTGCCGGCTAATTTCCCTATTGTGGGTGGGTCCTGGTGGGTAGGGCGAGGCCTTTGTTGGGGTCTGTGTTCCTCTCTTCACACAGCGTCTCCAGTTATTTTCGTAGCCTCACATTTTGTGTCACAATATATATACAGCTTGTCTTTATGTTCGGTCTGTGTGTGTGTGTGTGAGTGTGTGTGTGTGTGTGTGTGTGTGTGTGTGTGTGTGTGTGTGTGTGTGTGTGTGTGTTTGTGTGCGAGGTACTGCACGTTGTCATGAGTTATATGCGAAAAAGAGGGGTGGGGTGAGGAGGTGTGGAGGAGACTGAAAAGCCAGGCAGCCCACTTGTGCGTGAGGGGCAGGAGGAGAAGGCAGTTGCCCGAGTCCTAGGTGAGAGAGAGAGAGAGAGAGAGAGAGAGAGAGAGAGAGAGAGAGAGAGAGAGAGAGAGAGAGAGACTCCATTGCTTTTCCCCTTTTCCTCATTCTTTGCTTTTCCTTGACTCCCTAGGCTCTGGAGTCCGTCCACTCCCATCCCGGATGACGCTAAGGAGAGATCATACATTATAGCCTCGGTGTTCACCCTCCCTCCCTCCTGACAGAGGCGTCGACGGAGGAGGCCAATAATACATCGGCCTAGTCAACATCTTATAACCGCCCCTCACACCGGTAGAGTGAGGTTGGAGGTGTGTGTGTGTGTGTCGTGGGGAGGGAGAGGATGCAGCACCCAGATCATACTCCCATTAAATATATAATGAGCAGTGAAGGGTAGGCTCCCCAGCTGATGCATTCAGCCACCGAGTCATAATCCCTTTACATGTGTACTCACGGGCGAGCAGGAGAACACGAAATAAAGCCAGGCATATTTGACGACCTTCTTCGCTCTCCTTTGTGTGTGGAAATGTGTGGGAGGAAGAGGAGGAAGAGGAGGAGGAGGAGGAGGAGGAAGAGGAACGAAGCTTTGAAATATGCGATGCTGCAGACAGACCATGACAAACATAAATATATATATATATATATATATATATATATATATATATATATATATATATATATATATAGATAGATAGATAGATAGATAGATAGATATAGATAGGTAGACAAATATCCACTTTAAAAGCAGTTTGATAAAGAGAATATGAAGATAATTGGTTTGATGAAGAGGTTATAAAATGTGGGAGTGAAGGTGGCACAGGGAACGCTGCTGAGGTGACCCCAAACGAGTCGCTGGGGAATCATCTTTGTGAGACGGAAGAATCCTGGAGTGAGAGGCGGGAGTGAGAGTACCGGAAGGAGAGGTAAGAGTTTCGGGGAGAGGCGAGATACCCACCCTCCTAGAGGCAGGTAGGATACCATGAGGAGAAGTTACAGGGGGAGATCGTGAGAGGTGGTCGTTAATGTATGTGCTTTGTAGCCTCTACGTCTCGCTCCCCCTATGTCCCAAGATACATATGTGTGTGTGTATCCAGATACTGACGTGTGATACTGGTGAGTGAACTGGCCCACTTACGCTCCTTGACGTCCTGTCTTCATATCTCTCTCTCTCTCTGTTTACCCATTTATATATCTATCCATCTATCTGCCACTCCTGGAGAGAGAGAGAGAGAGAGAGAGAGAGAGAGAGAGAGAGAGAGAGAGAGAGAGAGAGAGAGAGAGAGAGTATATTTCCCTCCATCCTCTCACGCCAGGGGACTACCTTCTATGGCTTTCATACTTCCTCTCTTCCTTCCCATCTCCTCCTCCTCCTCTCCCTGACGTCCCTCACCAGTGTCTGGGTCTTGCGCTCGTCCTCCTTCCCCAGCAGTAGCAACTCCTCGAGACCCAGCTATCGGGGAAACTCCACTTCATCCCCGACGACACTCGTGGCATCCACGTCTTTAAGCCCCCCTTCCCCACCTTGGGCCGAAATCAGATACGTCAGCGGCCTTCAACTTCGCCAGCGCCCTCCAGCCAGCGACTGCCCACTGCTCCAGCGAACCATTTTACAGCGTACCTACCAATCACTCGCTTGCTCACTACGGCTGCTGCCCGCCGCCACTACCACCACTGCTAAACACCACCTTCGCCAACGCTAGCGTCAGCATCACCAACACTCCCTCAGTCCCAGCCACATCGGGTATATCACTGTCTTCCCTCCTTTTCCTCCTATCTATATCTATTGTCTATCAGCAGACAACAACAGGTACTCGAAATGTTATCATTCCCTTATCCTTTCGTTCTTATTTCCTTTCATTGCAATCTTTTTTCGGGTGGCAACTGTGCCAATTCTGTTGATCAGGTCTAAGGAGCTCTGTTCACGGTCACCTGTTCTACCCACACCGTTACGTTCGCCCTAAGAACAACGGGAACGTGCTTGAGACGCCCGCTGAGCAGGGAGGTGGGGGGGTGAGGTGAGCCTTAATGAACGTATCCGACGGTGACAGATGAGGATGAGGAGGAGGAGTGCATTAAGAACGTGTAGCGAGCGCTGGGCAAATCATCGCTCACACCTGATGATTCGCACCTGACGACGGCGACGGAGGAAGAGGAGAGAAAGAAATATGAGGGTAATTAGTGAGAGAGAGAGAGAGAGAGAGAGAGAGAGAGAGAGAGAGAGAGAGAGAGAGAGTGTCAGGCCCTCACTTAAGGACTGGGACAAGGAAAGACAGGAGGATCTTCAACGGAGGAGGAGGAGGAGGAGGACCTCAGACGAGTGGAGCCACGCACCACAGGGCAGGAGGGCGCCGCCCTTCCTCCCCCCCTCCCTCTGCACCCACAGCCAGGCCTGGGAGCCTCTCTGGGGAGAGGGGGGAGGGGGTCGCGTTAGGAGCTAATTCTTTGGGGTCGTAAAAATTCGTGGCTGCCATTGACCCTGATCCCAAGGGCGGCCTCTGGGGGTATCATCACATGGGAAGCCATGAGGGACGGAGGCCAGGGGGCACCGCCCTCGGAGCAAAGAAAAGATATGGTGTTAACAACACACACACACACACACATATCTATCTATCTATCTATCTATCTATCTATCTATATATATATATATATATATATATATATATATATATATATATATATATATATAATCAGAAATGGTTGTATACGTACGCAAGTATCTTAGTTGGCATGCGTGTGCATAGAGAGAGAGAGAGAGAGAGAGAGAGAGAGAGAGAGAGAGAGAGAGAGAGAGAGAGAGAGAGAGAGAGAGAGAGAGAGAGAGAGAGAGAGAGAAAGTAGGAGAGAAAAATTGAACGTCCCTTTAATGTCCCACAACGTACCATGAGGACGTGAGGAAGACCCATTGACAGTTCGATAACGGACCCCTCGCCACACTGTTAACGGACCCCTCGCCACACTGTTAACGGACCCCTCGCCACACTGTTAACGGACCCCTCGCTACACTGTTAACGGACCCCTCGCCACACCGTTAACGGACCCCTCACCACACTGATAACGGACCCCTCGTCATACTGTTTTATTCTCTCTCTCTCTCTCTCTCTCTCTCTCTCTCTCTCTCTCTCTATTTCTTTTCTCAGTTGTTCTCCTTGGAAAACGGAAAGAGACACTTAAAGACAAAAAGAGCCTAAGAGTCGATGGAAATCCCTGAACGCTGAGAGAGAGAGAGAGAGAGAGAGAGAGAGAGAGAGAGAGAGAGAGAGAGAGAGAGAGAGAGAGAGAGAGAGAGAGGTTCATCCTACTGACGAAGATTCAGCACAGAGATTCGTGCCCCTCGCCTTACATCTCACGCTCACCTCTTCCTCCTCCTCCATCATGACGTAGACGCACTCCGCTGCTGCTGTCGCCATCACTCACCCGAGGACGTAGCGTCCCTCCATGACAGCACATCTGACCCGTAGCGTCAGTCGCCTTAGCTCCTCCCTTGCCAACTGGATTCGAACCAAGTTCTCGCCCCAAAGCCAAATCGCCTCTGTTGCAACTTGACCAAGTACCTATTCGTCCCAGTACCTACTCGTCCTAGTGCGTATTCGTCCCAGTACCTACTCGTCCTAGTGCGTATTCGTCACAGTACCTACTCGTCCTAGTGCGTATTCGTCACACTATTTACTAGTCCTAGTACGTACTCATCCCAGTACCCACTCGCTCCAGTGCCAACTCGCCCCACTACCCACTCGCCCCAGTACCATCTCCAACCAGTACCAACCCATATCCAAATGTCAATTTCCAAGCATAGCGATCCAGCAACTCTTGAGCTTTGAATGCTAGAGGTCGACTATAAGCCTATGTCATATCTGCTCTTCTGTCATGAAATTATGTGAAGTTCCGTCACCCACACCTCGCTGGCTGGGCCTTCAATCCTCACCCTCAATGGTCTACGTAAATCTGATCACCTTCACGTACACAAATACACACACGACAGAACCTCGTACTCAGCAGGGAAGAAGGGAGACACAAACGACAAAGAAGATAGAAAAAAAATAGTCCTATTCAAAAGAAGGCATAATTTCCCCCCTATAAGAGTGTGACAATGTTTGATAAGATAAAGTGCCAAATACTGGAAAGCCTTCGGAGTTAAACCAGTCAATGAGGTTTCGTTGCGTAGATGGTGAATGTTTGCGGTTGCTGGTTGACCGGTGACTCTTCTGGGTGCCCTGTTTTCCGTGGCTTGGAGCCTTGTTGCATTTGTCTTTGACATGGGTGGAGGACCAGGCAGGTGAGGTGTACTTTAGATTGGAGAGGACGAATTGCTTTTGGATGATACTGAGGGATTATTCCTACTATGGGATTAATTCTCTTGTCCAGATCCTAGGTGCAGTTAAGTGTCCTGTGAGCGTTTCGTCTTCATGGTCTCTGTGATTATGTCTGTGGCGCGAGAAGAGGATGTCATACGTCTTCTGTACGTGAAGATTCGCTTTACTCTCTCAGGTGTTTACCATGAAGAACCGACCTTACGGTAGAGAAAATATGATCTTCATGTTTGAGTTCCGGGTTCAGTAATCAAGATTAATATCTACTATTAATTGGGTCATCTTCTCCCTCCCGACACCCCGATCCGCTTCAGGTCACGTTAGGTCGCATAAAACCACCAGTGACCTTGAGGGATCCTCCCTGGTACCCAATCATCAAGTAAGACATCTTACGGTTAAATCCTGTGGCAGATATTGTCGGGGGGGGGGGGGGGTGTCATGACCACCCCCCCTCCCCATACACACACACACACACACACACACACGCTGAGTTGTTTAAAGTATCTTCATTAAAACTTTGGCAAAATACCTTTTTAAACGTTCAACGAGCTGATGACAGTAATCGCGTTCTGGTTTGTATTTAGCTTCGTCTTACTCGAAAGAGATTATGGTCTCCAGTCTCTCTCGTGTGTTACATGGTCTCCAGTCCCTCTCTCGTGTGTTACATGGTCTCCAGTCTCTCTCTCGTGTGTTACATGGTCTCCAGTCCCTCTCTCGTGTGTTACATGGTCTCCCATGAGAGAGAGAGAGAGAGAGAGAGAGAGAGAGAGAGAGAGAGAGAGAGAGAGAGAGAGAGAGAGAGAGAGAGAGAGAGAGAAGAACGCCACGCTCCGACCTGCTCTTCCTCCAATACACATAATAAATATACGATAACGATAATTACTCATTTAATTAGAGTACGTAAAGTACCTCCCTTACCCCCCCTACCCCGGGGACACTTCCATTCCCCCCCACCTCCCCCCTCTCCCCCCGAGTGTTGCCTGTCATTAATTACCTAGATGGCTGGCCAGGGTTCGCCAGCCCACGGAATTCTATACATAGGAATGACTGATGATATATAGGGCACTCCAGTCACGAGCTTTAATGTATATATATATATATATGTATATATATATATATATATATATATATATATATATATATATATATATATATCTTTCTTTTTCTTTTATACTATTCGCCATTTCCCGCGTTAGCGAGGTAGCATTAAGAACAGAGGACTGGGCCTTTGAGGGAATACCCTCACCTGGCCCAATTCTCTGTTCCTTCTTTTGGAAAAAAAAAAAAAAAAAAAAAAAAAAAAACGAGAGGGGAGGATTTCCAGCCCCCCGCTCCCTCCCCTTTTAGTCGCCTTCTACGACACGCAGGGAATACGTGGGAAGTATTCTTAATCCCCTATCCCCAGGGATAATATATATATATATATATATATATATATATATATGTATATATATATATGCAGAAATTTACATCATACATGGGCCTTTATAAATACGGAAACACTATTGGAAAATTGGAAGCGCGAGAATCCTGAGCGCTTTCGTGTATTACCACATCTTCAAGGACTGGTAACAGAATCTGTGTGTGTGTGTGTGTGTGTGTGTGTGTGTGTGTGTGTGTGTGTGTGTAAGAATATGTGTGACGGGCTTAACGAGCCTCCACTGGTCGCTGGCCACAAATCCAACAGAAGAATGGAGGAAAAAAGAAAGAGAGAGAGATCATCCTGGGGCGCCGGCCATTAGCCCCAACACTGGCGAGGGGATCTTTATGGTCACCTTTCTACCTCCCTTGAACCCACCGAACCGCAAGTTAGCTCCTGATAGTTTCTTTCGCGCCCTTCCATCTTTTCTTCGACGTCACCTCGTTGTAATTCCCTCCTCGTTAAACCCGTCCTCAGTAAGGGTAGTACAGGTTGTGAGGTACAGGGGAGATTGGGGGCAGTTGCTGTTTGCTGATGACGCGGTTCTGGTGGTCGGTGAGCGAGAAACTGTAGAAGCTGGTGTCTGAAATTTGGTACGGGTGTAGAGAGTAATATGTTATTTTCAGAGTTTTATGTTTTGCTTCTCGAGGCTTGGTTTTGGACGCTATGCCAATCTTTTTTGTATATTCTTATTTCTTTTCATTTTTTGTTCGTGTGCTCACGCGGACGTTAGACGAACTCCATGGGATCTGCTTCTTCCCCGTTAAGAAAACTCATCGTTGGAAGAAGTCTATGATGAAAATGTCCCAAGCAACTGGCAAGTGGTCACGTCTCTCGTTAAAGTGACAACGACGGTCATGTCTATCACTGAGGGGAAAAAAGACACAGTGGACACTTGCCTCCATCCATTTTCGTTCGGCCTCTTGCAAGAGAGCGTGATTGCATGAGGAAATTCCCTGGGCACAAATGAGAGTCAGGATTGTTAAGAAACTTTCGCTCATACTGGAGGTCAAGGAGGTCAAGTGTAGTTAAGAATGATCATAAGTTATGGGATCTGAACCACGCTAGAGCCAAGTTATATACCTGATATCTGGATATGATTGTAACATTAAGAGCATCAATGCACTGAACATATATTCAATCAGGCCATATTATCTCACATAGGCTATTTCGTCCAACACAATTCTCGCTTTCCTATGACACTCTTGACAACTACTTATCTTTAAAAGAGTCATTTGTGACCAAGTACGAGTCTTTAAGCTCCATTTTCTCCTTAAGAATTTCAACCATGTTCGAAGAGGGTTCGAATCATTCGGGCCTCTCTTATGTCAGAGAAAACTGCACGATAAGGATCCTTATCAGTTTTCCTTCAAAGCCAAAACCTCAGCGTGAAGATCAGCAATAACGGAGTGTATAAACTGCACTAGAGATCTTAACAGTTCCTCAGCAGTTTGCAGAGGGAAGGTCGAAAGATTAAAGCCACTTAAAATCTGTCTCGTCAGCAGTTTAGAGATTATCCCAAGACGACAGAGACATCAAAGCCCAAACGTTTTGACTCCCAGTGTCCAGAAGCCTCATGGTCTGGGATACATAAGAGTTCACTCAACACGAAGTAACGTATAGCATCCCCTAGTGGACACCAGGTCGCTGACAGACGATAAGCGAACGCAACAGGAGACACAAGATCTCCTACGGACGTTCCTCAGAGACTAACCAGATCGTGAGGGAGGGAGGAACGTGCCTTGGGTTAAGCATGAGTCGTGTAACAGCATAAAGCAAAATAGATTCCTGGAAATACTGTATACCATCAGCCCGCCATAGATCACACACACAGACACACACACACACACACACACACACACACACACACACACACTTCCCATTTGATGGAGAACACAAGACACACTGGCTCGTCTCCCTCCTCGATGATCCGGGCCTCCAACACCAACATGGTGAACGCGCCATCGCCAGACTTTTATGCGACAGTATCTCGACCAACTGTGACCGGAATACTTGACCCCCCATAAATGCAGAACGAAGCACATAAAGAGCAGAGAGTTCTCCACCGATGCGCGTTCTGATTTCCCAGAGAGGAGCGTGGCATGCATGAAATCACCCTGGCGCTGAATCCCTGAAAGAAGAGAACGGAGCAACTTCAGCGAGACAACTTCAGTTACGATCATTGTACAGTGAGATTAAGATATCCTGAATGTCTTGAAATTCATGATTTCAGCATAAAATTCATTGTACAGTGAGATTATGATATCCTAAATGTCTTGAAATTCATGATTTCAGCATAAAACTCATTATCATCCTTCAGGACACATAAATGAGAACTGATCAAGATTCGTCGCCTCTTGTTTTCAAGGATCTCAGCTGTTGCTTGTGTCAGGTCAATGATGACCTGGTTGAGTCATCAGCTACTTCGCATAAGTCAGAGAAAGGAAGGCCAGTTGTAAGCAACTCCTTGCTTGTGCCGGAACGTAGAAGGACGTGATCCCAAAGACCAGGTACTTATGTCAAACGCTGGCTGGATGTCCCTCAGATCAAAGGATTACAACTGTCGCTCGCAGGGGCTTGTGAGGAGGCTCCTCCAGCTGGTGTCGGTGTCGTAGAGTGAACGCCTCTCCCAAACACAACCAGTCCTCCTCCACACAGTCCGAATGGCGGGGGAAAGGTATTAGAAAAAAATAAAAAGGGAGAGGCGGGGGCATCCAGGTTATGGAATACTGGAAAGAAAAGAGGGCATAATGACCTCCCCCGTCGAAAGTTGTACGGTGGAAACGGCGACGGTGGGAAATAGCCTACACTTTCCGAGAGAGAGAGAGAGAGAGAGAGAGAGAGAGAGAGAGAGAGAGAGAGAGAGAGAGAGAGAGAGAGAGAGAGAGAGAATCGTAGATATGGCAGACGGTTCACTATATGACAGGACGCTTGTCATGCTCAGGGTCAGACATCGTCCCAATTTCCCTAATCAGCGAAATAGATAGATGACTGATAGTAAAGAAATGAAAGAAGTTGGGGGAAAGAAGAATGTTCTTTCAGGTCGACCCATCCTCCTCCGTATTTTGAGATTATTATGTGACATTTTACGACGGCGAATGTTCCCACAGCGACGTAGTCCAGACAGAGGACGTATTTTCCTCAAAGTCTCCGTCTGTTTATCTCTTCCTTCCACCGTCTCTCACCATTCAACCCGTAACGTGTGTGAGATACCTTCCCATCAGCAGTTTCGTATGCAAATCAAGGTAGAACTCTTATATTTTTTTCCCCCTCCTTTCTCCTATTTTTTTTTCCCCCTTCCAGAATCTTAATGAGAACTTAGCATTATCAGTTCTGGCTGGAGGGATCACAGTGAATTGGTTCTCAATGATATTACCGACGCATTTCGCCTCGTTGGTAAGCATTATGTGGGTCTCAGGGTCCGGGTAATGGAGCGGCAGGCAGGCTGGTATGGCGACGGAAGTGACTGTACCAAGATCAAGCCATACACACACACACACACACACACACACACACACACAGACACACACACACACACACACACACACACACACAGACACACACACACACACACACACACACACACACACACACACACACACAGACACACACACACACACAGACACACTTCCCACAGAATGCGTAGAAATCAGTACTTTTTCTTATCCACAAAATTTTAAGATAACAAGGAAGCTGTGACTTTGCGTTTCACGCGTCCCTGAAGATAACAAGATGATACCATTCTAACTTTCTCAAGTTAACAGAATGTTAAATCTACGTTCTAACTTTGTCAAGATAACAGAATATTAAACCTACGTTCTAACTTTGTCAAGATAACAGAATATTAATCCTACGTTCTAACTTTCTTAAGGTAACAGAATGTTAAACCTACGTTCTAACTTTCTCAAGATAACAGAATGTTAAACCTACGTTCTAACTTTCTCAAGTTAACAGAATGTTAAATCTACGTTCTAACTTTGTCAAGATAACAGAATATTAAACCTACGTTCTAACTTTCTCAAGATAACAGAATGTTAAACCTACGTTCTAACTTTCTTAAGGTAACAGAATGTTAAACCTACGTTCTAACTTTCTCAAGATAACAGAATGTTAAACCTACGTTCTAACTTTCTCAAGATAACAGAATGTTAAACCTACGTTCTAACTTTCTCAAGATAACAGAATGTTAAACCTACGTTCTAACTTTCTGAAGATAACAAGGAGACGACAATCGTACGTTTCAACTTCCTGGAGAGAACAAAATGATAACTTTACGTCCTAAACTTCTTAAACGATAACCTCAGTCACCTTGTTTCACACGTTTCCCGAAAGATAACAGGGGAAAATGTGATCTCTGACACCTCGCTGGAGATAATAAGGAAGACGTGACTTCGCAGGGATGAAATACCCGATGATATCCGGATCATCTTGCCCCTTTGTACGATCCTAACGAGGAACACAAGACCGGCAGGAGGAGGAGGAGGAGGAGGAGGAAGAGGAGGTGCTCCTCCTCCCGAAGGGCACCTAACCATCGTCCCAAGACGCTAGAAGACCCCCAAAGGCAACGAACGAGTCCTCAAAGCCACACACACAGCCAAGATGAAGGTAGCAATCCCCTGGCTGTTGAGAAGGATATGAAAATAAAGAAGCTCATGTGTTCTTCTTCCGTCATCCGTAAGGAGATGGGGAGGGAGGGGGTTAGAGGATTATCGTACCTGTCCATTTGACACCGTGTGGAGTGCGTACGATACTTCTTGTCTCCCGGTAGACGTGTTGAGTGATGTTTATGTGGAGGGACCCCGACACACACACACACACTTCTGCTGTGATTATCATCGGCTGATCAATACCTTCATAGGCTGGTTAATACCTTCATAGGCTGGTTAATACCTTCAGTTACCCAGGGAGTAAACTGTGTTGACTAGGATTTTATTGGCACTGTACGGCTATAATAACGCTGTTCTTTTTTCACAGCTTTTTCTAGACGTGTAGTGTTCTTTTTTTCATTCGTTCTTCTGTTCTGCTTGAAATCCTCATAGGTTAACTGGGCTGAAAATGGTGGTGTAGTTGTCCCCGAGTGTTGTCTGCTGGTGTCGTAACCTCTTGTGTGTCTGGGATGAGGTTTCCCCGTCATGCAAGTCCAGCGTGGAGCAACGACAACCCACTGGAGGAGTCATTTCCATCAGGTCGCCACGAAGAAGGTCACAGGTGGCTTTCCAGGTGACCCCCTGGCTCGTGGACTATCACTGAGTTTACGAGAGGTTACTATGACAGCTGGTGAGAGGAGAGGCGTGAGTTCATTCACAGTCGATCTGTATGTATGCACATGTTAGAGAGGATGGTAAAAACTATGTATATATATATGTATATACATATACATACATAAGATCTCTTTCGACAGAGAATGTGGGGAGAACGGAGAAGTCGGCATGGACAATACCATCCACCACAGTTGAACTTAAAGGTCAACGGAACGTCCAATAATTCATCTGATGCATGATTGAAGGATGTCTATCGAACAAGGGGTGACATTACTTGTCTGCTTGGGGTAACATTCCCAGTGTTGCTGCTCTTCATCTGGTAAAGTCATCACTCGGGAGCGGCTGCTCGGGTAAGAAAGTGTACAGATTCCTCCATTAAATACCAACATTTAAGGGAGACTTTGTCGCAGAAAGAGAGGCTTTAGTGACCTCTGTATGAGGACTTCTCGATGGAGGTATTGTGAACGACCTTGAAGAACGGAACAAATACTTACAACAATGGCCTTTCTTTTATCTTATTCTTCAAAATATTACTAGTGATGCTTTTAGGCTTTAAGGGAAATCAAGGACACAGGAAAACCTGAGCCATGGATGAAAAAAAATGAGCTTTGCGTGACGTCTTTGAGTCGACTTATTGGAAATCGTGGGTGAGGAAGGGTCGCTTCCAGCTCTTGGTGAATTAGGGAGGTTCTCCTGGGAACAAATCTTGGGATTTGCAGTACGAACGACGCCCATTGTTTGTGGAGTTCGGGGCCGTCGGTTTTGTGAACCTGTTGCTGGAAGCGATAAGCAACTGCCTGGCCGGAGACCCTCAAGGTTTATGGTCTGTATTTCACACGGGAAAGCTACTGAACGCGGGTGATGATGGCCCGGTGGCACCCTAGGGAAACAAGTGGTAGGACAAAGACCAAGTTCATGTCTTCATGCTATAACGTCTCACTCCACCTCATAAACCATTTGCTCTCCACAGGGTAGGAACTGTATATCACGTCTCCCTGCATTCGATAACTTGTACTCTATTCTCTTCCATCGGTGATAGCTATGATTACCACATGTAACTACTCCTTCCGCGTAGGTTACCATTAGAAAGAAAAGGTGCATCTGGCCATCGATCACCCATATACAATGGAAAGTCACTGTCTAAACGAAAATTCACTGTCTAATCTGTGCTTAAACCAATCCGATTGGCCTTTTCTCAACCCTGAGTTCATGTATAATAGTCACGTAAGCTCAGTAGGTTCAGGCAATCCTGCTACTATTCATTTTAATCTCGTTACGGCGTCTTACAAGGAGAGAACCATGGCATGAGCGAAGCATTATGGAATCTGTCAGGCTAAGCAACACCCTGGGGTTTAAAGCTAACAACACCCCAGCAGGAGCAAAGTACTGGCAATATGCAGAGAAGCCTGTGTTCCGTCTGGAGATATTACGAACATAAATTACTGTCGAGAATTTGAAGTCATATCGCGCGAGTTCCACCACCACGAGACTTTGCAGCAGCCTACCGTCCGAAGCTGATACTCTGAATAGTTATGAATGTCAGCGGCTTCACTTCTGAAACTTTGTGTTACAGACGAGATGGGACCCTGGGACTGACAGACGAGTGTTGATCCCGTAAACACCAAGCCTCTCCTTGTTTACAGCACCATAGTTATTCTGGACGATGCGTGAGGCGACTCACCTTCTGAAATCCTCGCCCCAGACCAGTTACTGAAACATCTCTCTGATCTCGGGTGACTATACAAATCTGTGATGGTAAATTCCTCGTTTCCATTACACGAGAAGTCAAGTTCATCTTCCATCTTGCTTAGCTGAGGGGTACAGCTGCAGTACTAGGCTAAGCCAACAGATTAGGCTGAGCTAACACACACTGGGTAAAGGAGGTTGAAGTAAAATGTCCTAAGACGGTAGTTACCTAAGTGTGTTTGTTCCGTCAGCTCCCCACGTCGAAGTAGAACTTAAGGAATTTGCTGTATAGGTGTAAATAAAGCCATTTCATTTCCTCAGTGACGACTGACGTACATCACATGCCAAGCTTTCTCCACCCCGTCGCCAGTTCTGCCACCGTGGAAAGGTTTAAGTTACTTTAATTGGCTCTGTTAGAAGCTTTTGAGTTACTCGACCCACGTCGAGTCCCTAGACGTCTCAATGTGTTCCAGCGGCCCAAAAGGGACGAAAGTTTTAATCTCCTTAAATCAGGAAGGACGTTCCTCTTCCCTTCTCTTCTACGGCTCCAAGTACTCTGAAGATTCCGATGAACGTCAGGGGGTAACAATTGCCTCTTTTTCTTCTCTCAGACGGTCTAACAGAAGGATTCTTAATGCTGAATATCTCCAAAGCCAGTGTATCTTAGAAGGCATTGACCATATGGCACATTATGGTAAACATGTGTCTAAATGATCGTTTAGAGATGTACAGTTATTGATTTTTCCTAGAGATGTTCTTGCGTCACCAGAAACTAGATGTCTTTAGATGTCCGTGATAAAGTTTAGCAGTCAGTTCGAAATTAGATGTTTAGATAAGGTAATTAGATATATCTAATGTGAAGTATCGCAGCCATGTTGTTAGGATATATCACCCGTCCCTGACCCTGTAAAGGAGCATCGGAGGCTCACCTGGGAAAAAAATTGCATCATCTATTCGGCTTACAGAAATTCTCTCATATACTCTTAGCTCTATCAGTATTCAGAACATATATCAGACAATAGCGATGCAAGTACTCAAAGATGATGGATATATCACAACGAGAGTTGTAGTAAACTAAAGAAATTAACTGAAGATCGCGTTAATCTTGAGTGAAACTAATCTTTTGGAGAACGTTGTCTGACTTCCTCTTCCCAGTGACGTGGTCAAGGTCGCCTCTGGTGCCGTGCGATGTCGGAAACAAGAAGAAGAGGACTAAGTAGTTATTGCATCTGGTATATACTTGGAATCCGAGATCCGCAGGGCTCAGACACGTTTCCAGGAACGCATAAGATGATTTCGCTTCCCACTTCACGCGTCAGTGAGTGGCGTGGGGCTGGTGTGTGGCAGGAGAACACGACCGCGCACCAGGAAGCAAATGGACCTTGGGTTCACTTCACACCGTTTCTGGTTTTCAGTCCACTCTGAAGCACATACATTGCACGTACCAGTTACGGTTGGCTCAGCAGGGATTGCATCGTCTGAGCTAGGCATATGTAGTAGGACTCCAAACAATAACCACGAGCTTAGCAATCGAGTGATCCAACCATTAAAGGCAGCGTTATATTAACAATACTGATATAGAAATACTATTGATCGTCTGCTGGCATATGAGGTGTATATACAGTCGATGCTTTAACCTGACTCCATCTTTTTCAATCGCAAGGTTGTGCTGAGGGGTCGGGTGATGAGGATCCAGTAGCCTTCCCTAACACAACTTCTTTCAAAAGAATGACTTTTGGAAGTTGGCTGGACCTGAGAGCGACCATCAGGAGAGTCAAGGATGGCCCAACAGGCTGGCTACAATCACTCACTTTAACTTGATTCAACACAGGTTCTGGAGACTTATGCATCCTCCCGCACTTTACTCTCGACCTAAGTTATATATACACACACGAGGTTATACAAACGTAAGGTTATACATACACTAGATCATACACACACACACCAAGTTATACATACATCAGGCTATATATACACCAGGTCACACACACACACACACACGAGATCATATACACGAAAATCTGGCTACTCCATCACATTCGCCGACTTTGCACCGACCGCCCGATCCCCGACCGACCCCCGACCCAGCGTAGCCTTTCCATACTCGTCCTTGCCCAACATTCCCACACCCGGCCCAGCCTTGCCTTTCCACACCCGGCCCAGCCTAGCCTTTCCATACCCGGCCTAGCGCTACCTAAGAGCTCTGTTGCTCCACACGGAAAGAAAAGATCCGACTATTCTATATATGAAAAAAAAAAAATAAAGCCAGGCATCGTCTCTTGCCCCGCGCAACAAAAGGCGTTTTATAGGTTTTGGATCCGCTGTGTTGGACGTTTATTGCCGTACCGTGTGAGGTGCGCTTTGCCCGGTGTACTGGGCAACACTGCGCCATTCATCTGTGTGATGTGTGATGCCGATGTATTTTCGAGGTCTTAAAAACAGGGGAAAAAAAAAAAAGAAAACGAAATCTTGGATATTAGAGTTAGAGGTTCTGCAGGAATGTTATCGATGAGGACTGACTGAAGGATGTTGAGATGCGATAGACGTTGAGGCCACCGTCAGATACGACTGCAGGAGAACAGGAGGCATCGTAGTCCATTGCGACAGACGTAGATCATCGTCAGATACGACTACAACAGGAGGTTCAGGAGGCATCGTAGTCCGATACGATAGACGTAGATCATCGTCAGATACGACTACAACAGAGATTCAGGAGGCATCATGGGCCATTGCGACAAACGTAGACCATCGTCAGATACGACTGCAACAGAGGTTCAGGAGGCATCGTAGTCCGATACGATAGACGTAGACCAACGTCAGATACGACTGCAACAGAGGTTCAGGAGGCATCGTAGTTCGATACGATAGACGTAGACCATCGTCAGATACGACTGCAACAGAGGTTCAGGAGGCATCGTAGTCCGATACGATAGACGTAGACCACCGTCAGATACGACTACAACAGAGGTTCAGGAGGCATCGTAGTCCGATACGATAGACGTAGACCATCGTCAGATACGACTACAACAGGAGGTTTAGGGAAGTCCTGGAGGTGGAGGAGCGTTTGAATTCCCAAGTGCATGGTAACATGAACAGGATCTGAGGAGATACCGTCCCTCCGGACTCTAAGGCATGATGCGTTCCGTTACTCTGGAGATGAGCCTGGAAGAGGGTAGTGGTGGTGCTGGATGACGGAGGGGAGTGGTGCTGGATGACGGAGGGGAGTGGTGCTATATGACGAGGGTAATGTCGCTGGATGTCGGAGGGTAGTGGCGCTGGATGACGGAGGGTAGTGGCAGACCAGGCTGAAAGCTCTTTTTTCACTAGAGATATATGGCTCCTAACCGACGCACACACACACACACACACACACACACACACACACATGCATGCACGCACAAAGAAAAAAAGACATTTGCTCTACAAACATTTCGTAAATCGACGCGAAAAAAAAGGAAATTCAACCAATTTCCACCAAGATGACTCTGAACCATCTGGTTACTAGAGAGACGTCCTCATCATGCAGACTACAGCCACGAACAGCCTGATGAATTAATATAATGCCTTGTTGTCGTCTGGTCCCAGATATAGCTGTGGGAAGTGGTTATCATTCGACCCCAACAGAACATCTACGTAGGACAAGATGAGCTTCATATTCTGCAATGAAAGGCTGCTGTCCCGATCATTACCAATGGAACCACTGGCCCATTTGACCCCATGGGGACGTTTGGGGTCACCAGAAAGGCTATACCAACAGGTCAATATGAGGTCACGACACTGGACCATTATCATAAGTTTATCTTGACCCGGAGAGTCATCAAGGCTAACAATGTCTCCGAGGTAATTACCTCATGAGATGGTTAGGTTAATATCCGAAGTTACATCTTCTTACATAACACAGAATGAGGGGGAAGCTAATTACAGTATTTATGAGGAAAGTACTCACAAGTACTCAAGGACTCACAGGGACTCACAAGTACTCACAAGGACTCACAAGGACTCACAAGGACTCACGAGGACTCACGAGGACTCACGAGTCAGGGGTCATCTGATGGGGAGGAAACACCATGCTTGAATAATCATAACCAGCTCTGACCTCTGTCTGACCTGGAATTACACACCCGCAGGAGCCTAATAAGGCCAGAGTTATGTACCGAGTGCAGGAACAGAGTGAGCGTGTAAACCACATCTGGCCTATCGACACCAAGGGGGTCCTTGTCATCTGAAAGACACACTAGGCAAGGAGAGAGGGCAGAGAGAGAGAGAGAGAGAGAGAGAGAGAGAGAGAGAGAGAGAGAGAGAGAGAGAGAGAGAGAGAGAGACCACGGTGCGGTACCAACACACAAGTGGAGAGACGCGAGATGAAGAGAAGATCACGGCTGAACGAGACACAAAGAGATCGAGGCACAGGAGATGGAGGTGGGATTTTCTCTCTCTCTCTCTCTCTCTCTCTCTCTCTCTCTCTCTCTCTCTCTCTCCCCACACACACACATACACAGCCGCTAGAGCAAGGATAGAATATGCAAATAGATTCTTGAAGAGGATGGATGGGACCACAAGTGGTGTAAATAGGCAACCACCTTCTCTCTTTTGCCATCAACCGAAGATGCGAGGCGAGATGTCGCTAACAGCGCCATCCATCTTTTGACACAAAGTGCGCGGCAGCACGACGCTTCAGTGCATCGGTTCGATTCCTCGGTATTATAGCCTGGCCTTCGATCCAAACCTTCTGCTCTGCTTAGTAGCACGCCAATGTACGCCAAGATCGTACCATTGGTCTTCAATTATCATACCATCTTGTTCAGTAGTTTTACCGTCGTGTTCGAACACCTAATCCCAGTTTTCATGCTGGAAATGTACCATTCCAGCTCAGGGAGCCCTGCACTGCCCGACAGTTCCAGGGACATTCATCACTCGGTTCATCGATCCCAAGCTAGACAAACAGGACTTTGAGTTGATCCGCAGTTCCTTGATTCCCAGGCAAAGACTCGGCTTTATCTCAGAATAGAATGTCTGGCCAAACCAGACCATAGAGTAATATCAGTTCTCACGACCGCTTTCCTCCATCTATGCCTTGTAGATAAACTAGTATTGTTAATGTCATATTCCGACAATGGTCTCACTCTGTCGAAATAACTCCTCATACTGTCCCCAAGCACATATTCTTCGTCTTTCAGATGATCCGACATCTGGAGGAATAAAGAGATAGGAACATCTGGGGTTCGGGAAATACACACGGGGGTGACATTACACCACGAAACCTATAGACATAATCGTATTGGAAGCTGTAGAGGCGATCGGGTTAATCATACTGATTCTGACTCCATGATAAAGGTTCTGTGACCATTAACATAACTTCACATACCTTTTACGGGACGTTCTAACTCCCCCTCCGTCATTCAGCGAGTTTTCCCTCCCATGGTATTGACCGTTCCTCGATATTTACTAGGGGAAAATTAGGGTACATTTTCCCGGCGAGATCAAAACAGACAATTTCCGATGCATATACACAATGACGGGAAATCTGCAGAGTTCCTCGCCATTGTGGATGAGCAGTTCTTGGGCTCTCTCTCTCTCTCTCTCTCTCTCTCTCTCTCTCTCTCTCTCTCTCTCTCTCTCTCTCTCTCTCTCCTCTCTCTCTCTCTATTTTTCCGAAGCTCTTGGAAGCCACCGTGAACTTGTATCAGTGTCCTGATGTACTGTGTAGCCTCAGGGAAAACACATCCAGGGTTGGGTTTTTTTTTTTATATATATATATATATATATAGACCGAGCGACTGTAAAAGAGACGTAAAACTACACGTCTTCACCGTGAAGCCAAGAGTTCCAAGACTAAATAATCCATCGCTCTTGGCTTCGCCATGGAGACGCTTCGAGCCATCGGTAGGGTAGGAGTCTATCACACACACACACACACACACACACACACACACACACACACACACACACACACGGTGCTCTCTGGAGCACTGGTGGATGCCACGGCGTCCCTGAGATTGAATAGAGTTTTGATCAAGACTCTCATCTACAGGTTCTAATCAACGTCGAACTGCGCTGATTAATTCCGCTAGGGAAGGAAGGCGGCAAGGAATCCAAAATCATAGACAGGAATCTACACAAAAGGCGACCTCGAATCTCCTCCAGCAGAGGCTGGAGGCGAGGAACTCCTGAAGGAGTGAGTGATTAGCCAATGATTGCCGAGAGGTGAGGAGGGATGGATGGAGGGAGGGAGGTCAAGCGGGATCCCCTGAGTAGAAGTGTTACTACTGTGGTCTTGTTTTCCCCGATCTGCCTCGTCAGGTAGCCTTGTCCGAATGCTGCACCACTGGAGGGACTCTGGCGATGGCTTAGTCTAATCGAAGTTTTTCCCAAGGGGGGATCTGTGTTGACTACTACAGGTATCGATGTATATTATCGTGTCATAACCTTCCCCTTCCAAGTAACGGACCATTTACATCTACGCCCGTATGTAAATGAATCTCGACCAAGATATCGTCTTCGTTAGATAAGTCATTTCAGAAGATTCCTTGAACTTTTGGACACGCGTATCGTTTACAAAGGACTCATGACTGATCCTCATTTCACGGGCTAAACTGAAGGTAACGCTGGCTAAACTGAAGGTAACGCAGGCTAAACTGAAGGTAACGCGGGCTAAACTGAAGGTAACGCGGGCTAAACTGAAGGTAGCGCGGGCTAAACTGAAGGTAGCGCGGGCTGAACTGAAGGTAACGCGGGCTAAACTGAAGGTAGCGCGGGCTAAACTGAAGGTAACGTGGGCTAAACTGAAGGTAACGTGGGCTAAACTGAAGGTAACGTGGGCTAAACTGAAGGTAACGCGGGCTAAACTGAAGGTAACGCGGGCTAAACTGAAGGTAACGCGGGCTAAACTGAAGGTAACGCGGGCTAAACTGAAGGTAACGTGGAATGAACTGAAGAGTCACAAAAGCTACTTACCTATAAGCATATAAGGAGACCCTTATATGCTTATATAATGGGAACATGTTCCTCATGTTCCATATACCATATAATATCTCCCACACTGACCTCACTCACTTCTCTCTCATCACTCTCCCACTTCTCTCGTCACTCTCCCACTTCTCTCATCACTCCCCCACTTCTCTCTCTTCACTCTCCCACTTCTCTCTCTTCACTCTCCCACTTCTCTCTCTTCACTCTCCCACTTCTCTCTCTTCACTCTCCCACTTCTCTCTCTTCACTCTCCCACTTCTCTGATCACTCTCCCACTTCTCTGATCACTCTCCCACTTCTCTGATCACTCTCCCACTTCTCTCATCACTCTCCCACTTCTCTGATCACTCTCCCACTTTAGGTGTTTTGGCCTGTACTGCCCTAGTCCCCTTCACTCCACGCCAACATTCAGGGAATGCCTCCCTCTTCCATTGTTCTCGTTTGTCCAGGTCTTACAGGCACAAAACACGAGTGAATATCTTGGTATGTGCAACCCTACAGCAAACTGATCATTCCTGACGATTGAATACTCTCTCTCTCTCTCTCTCTCTCTCTCTCTCTCTCTCTCTCTCTGAGTGAGTGAGTGAGTGAGTGAGTGAGTGAGTGTGTGTGAGAGTGTGTGTGTGTGTGTGTGTGTGTGTGTGTGTGTGTGTGTGTGTGAGTGTGTGTGTAGTTTCGGGGTCGTGGTTATTTGCATACTAACTACCTTCATTAAACATGGGTATGTCGGGCGAGATGGGAGGGAGGAGAGAGAGAGAGAGAGAGAGAGAGAGAGAGAGAGAGAGAGAGAGAGAGAGAGAGAGAGAGAGAGAGAGAGCGCCCCATCTCTGAACCATGAGAGAGAAGGGGGGGAAGAGAGAGAGAGAGAGAGAGAGAGGGAAGGTCGAGTGATTACTTCTAGCATCTCTCTGTGCCTTCCCTGTAATCCTCGTTGATAACTATTGAGCGTCAAGTGTTCGCTAACGTCTTCGTCTGCACCACCTCTGTCAAGACACACCCCTCTGACCCATGGTTCCATGTGCGAGACTTACCCCCCATCACCTCCACGTCCCTCGCCACGTCGTCAGTATTCTTAGGTCTTCCTTTACGTTCGGGTAAGCTGACGCGCTATACAGAACTCACTCATCTCTCTCTCAAGAGGCCAAGCGAACAGCTCATGGTGTATCCCTTGACCATGTCCACTAGAACAATAGCATCATATGCAGCGAGAAAGTGTATTATGGACACCTTAAACATCTGAAGATGACGTTCAAGTCTTTTCAAAGTCGTGGTTACAACTTGAATGTTGCAGGCCTCAGTGGTTCTGGCAGCTGGGAGGTTCAAAGCCCAGCTTCACTAGCGGGATAATCAACCTCTGCTCCTCCACCTCCCAACCAAAACATCCCATCCATAAAGTACTGGAATGTGAGGACGCAGTCTAGCCTAAGAGCCAGAGGTGTTTAAGGATGAGTAGGTCGTACTCCCCTAATACTTGACTAAGCTTTCGGGGTATACGACATATCCACGAGGATGAGTAGGTCGTACTCCCCTATTACCAGACTATCCTTTCGGGGTGTACGACATATCCACGAGGATGAGTTGGTCATACTCCCTAATACCAGATCCCTTCGTCCAAGTACTAGGGTCTATGACGCATCTGATACAAGTAACCTGTGCATGGATTACGTGATATGTGGTCTCTCACATAACGTCCGTCATGATGCAAAGGTAAAACATCTTTTTTCCCAGGGTCGCCACACAACACTACCAGCGGGTCATGTTGAGACACAACGAGAGGAATGAGTATCAGGACAGAGTCACTTGCTAACTGCATGAGTGAGCCGCATCTGAGAAGGATTATCATGGATCTGCCTCACCACAACATGACTGAGCCGTTTGCCTCACACAACAGTGGTGTAAACACTTAGAGAGGGGCGGTGCGGTGTGTGTGTGTGTGTGTGTGTGTTTAATCTAGCCGTTCTCCTATTTCCTCTAAAAAACTTGGGGTTAACAAATTCCCTTTTATTATCATTATCATCACTTATTTCTGTGCAGATGTAATGGTCCTCAAATGCCAATCAGCAGACCAAACATCAGAACCAGTTTCGAATGATCGTCTCCTACAACAGATATGACCCCAGTTTTGAATACGTCTCCGCCAGCAGCTGAAACATCAGTTTCAAGTACTCCTTCAGCAGCTAAAGCCTCAGTTTCAAGTTCTCCTCCTTCAGCAGCTAAAGCCTCAGTTTCAAGTGCTCCTCCTTCAGCAGCTCAAACCTCAGTTTCAAGTACTGTTCCTTCAGCACCTACAGCCCTAGCTTCAAGTACTCCTCCTTCAGCAGCTAAAGCCTCAGTTTCAAGTACTCCTCCTTCAGCAGCTCAAGCCTCAGTTTCAAGTACTCCTCCTTCAGCAGCTAAAGCATCAGTTTCAAGTACTCCTCCTTCAGCAGCTAAAGCCTCAGTTTCAAGTACTCCTCCTTCAGCAGCTCAAGCCTCAGTTTCAAGTACTCCTCCTTCAGCAGCTAAAGCCTCAGTTACATGCCCCAGTTTCAAGTACTTCACCACCACCAGCCACATACCCCAAGTTGCGTATACATCTCCCCTCCTCCCAAGTGTCAACAACGCCACTCATCACCACCCGTTTCCTCTCACCTGAACCACCGCCCCTCCCGCTCCCTGGGAGGGGCGCTGCACCAGTCATCGATTGCGAGGGTCACTTCGCTAACAAAAGGGGGAGCCGTTCTCTTGAGGGATTTGCTTTCAACTGTTGCTACAAGCACTCTCTCTCTCTCTCTCTCTCTCTCTCTCTCTCTCTCTCTCTCTCTCTCTCTCTCTCTCTCTCTCTCTCTCTCTCCAACACTGTCTCTGTTGCTTAGCAGCGTCTGCTGTGTGAATATATATATATATATATATATATATATATATATATATATATATATATAGATAGATAGATAGATAGATAGATAGATAGATAGATATATATATACACGCGAAAATCTAACAGAAAATACACATACACAAGTGGCCTTGGCAGCCCATTGCTGAAGGACCCTTTCTCTCTCCGTAATGATGAAATGGTCAATTTTTGATAGGTAATTGTACACACACACACACACACACACACACACACACACAAAACACTACTCACCTCTCGACTCCAGCCGGCCAGTCCCCCCCATCCTAACCAGGTCAACCTGCTTGACCCAGCTCACTGCTACGACCCTCTTCCATCTCCTAAAGTCACACCTGGGACTCCTCGCCCCACCAGCTCATCCCAGGACATCTCAGCTTACCGTCTCACTAGGTTAGGGAAGGATCACTTCACTGGAGACCAGTTAATCCTTTTCCGGGTCAAATCCAGGAACTCGTCCCCCTCCAGGTCACCTCAAGAAGCCGTCCGTCTTCCAGGTCACCCCAAGAAGCTACCATCCCTTTTTTTCCAGGTCATCCCTATGCAGCCACCATCCCCCCCTTTCCAGGTCACTGCTAGGACCCCTATCCTTCCTTCCTTCCTTCCTTCGAGGTCATCCCTCAGCCTTGCTCTCTGGCGTAAGGGTGCTAACAAGGGGAAGTCAATCAATGGGGGTCTCCATCTCGTTAAATCTGTACGATCACCACTAATAATGGCCAAACCCCCCCTCCCCCCCTCACCCCTTTGGTAGTCATGATCAACACGTCATGACGCAGACGAGAGAAGGTGGGGGAGGGAGGGGGAGGAGGATGGGACGAGAGGGAATAGACTGAGGGACATGATAGAGTGGGAAAATGGAGAAGAGAAATGAGGCGGGTGAGAGGAAGAGATTTAATAGGAAGGAGAAAAGATAGAGGGATGAGAGATGAGAGTAAAGATTCTTAGATGATAATGATAAATGGAGATAAATCAGTTAATGCCTCAAACTTGCTACAATACGAGGATATAAACAGCAGATCAATAACTTTAAGATTGACATTAAAACGGGTGACATTAAAGCGAGTGACATTAAAACGAGTGACAAAAGTGTCAAGAAAACATAAACAAGCAAATAACAACAAATTAAACACCCCAAGACCATGTACTTCACTCATGTCGTCAACGACCAAACATGGAAGCACCGGACGCTCATCATCAACGTGGAAAACGGAGTCACAATCCTCATAATAAGAAACTGAAATGACGAATCATTAGGAAAAGGATGGCCACTTCTGGTGCACTGGGGTGTGTCGGTGTGTGGATGGCTGTGCCAGGTTATGTGGTGATGTGTGTGTGTGTGTGTGTGTGTGTGTGTGTGTGTGTGTGTGTGTGTGTGGTGGGGTATAACGGAGCGGGTGTGGGGGAAACATGACCACGAGCTGGACACTTTAATATGGGAATATGACGGGATATATCTGTCTGGCTGACTATGAAGGGGGGGAATATGACAAGAGGATAATGACCGGGGGGGGAAATATGACGGTTATATGGCCTGGTATGAAGAACATGAGGAAACATGAAGGGAGGCGAAAGACACGAAGCCTGAGAACTGATATGAGTGAGTGAGTGAGTGAGATGAGTGAGAGCATGTAGCTGCAGAGGGAAAAAAATGAGTTAAAGAAAGACAAAAAGACAGGAAGAAGAATGAAAGAAGGCAAAGAGAGAGGAAGGCAAGTGAAAGAGGAAGACAAAGAGAGGAAGATATTTGAAAGAAGAAGGCAAAGAGAGAGGAAGATAAGGAGAAGAGGAAGACAAAGAGAGGAAGATATTTGAAAGAAGAAGACAAGGAGAGAGGAAGATAAGGAGAAGAGGAAGACAAAGAGCGAGAGGAAGATAACTGAAAGAGGAAGACAAAGAGAGAGGAGGACAAATAGAGAGGAAGATAAAGAGAGGAAGATAATTTGAAAGAGGCAGACAAAGAAAGAGAGGAAGATAAGGGAGAAGAGGAAGACAGAAAGAGATACAGAAACCACTCTGGTCACACCCAGACGTCTGTCTGATAACATCACACGTAACACATGGTAACTCGTTCCCCAGTAACACGAAGACAACATCATGTGTTACAAACGGTTACAAAGCCATGCAAGGACAAACGTTACAAAGAAATGCAAAGATACACAAGCAGTTATGAAATATAAACAAAAATATAAGAAATGTAAACTATTTACGTCAAGGAATGTAAGGATCAGGAGACATAGTGCAAATAAAAGACCTTTGTATGAAAATAGGCAATAAAGAAGAAGGATATATAAGAAATGAGAGGACAGATGTTCTATGCACAAACGATGGGGGAAATAGAGAGTTTCAATGAGGAAAAGAAAAATCAGAAAGAAGAAAAAAGTCTTAGAAAAGTGAAAGAGACGGAAGTTAATAGAAACAGAAATGTATTGGTAGATGAAACATTGAGAATAGACTCTATTTGTAAATGTAACAAATGGGGAGAGAGAGAGAGAGAGAGAGAGAGAGAGAGAGAGAGAGAGAGAGAGAGAGAGAGAGAATATATGCGATGGAATAAGATGAAATTAGTAGACACATGGAAGACAGAAGACCTAGAGAAAAGACAATGATACGGCAGTGTATATATACTGGTTTAACTTACCGTCACAGCACATCGCCCCTCATGTACCACAACAGTCCAATTGATACTATCATATGCATGCCTGACGTCGCCCCCTATATACCATAACAATCCAATTCATAGTATCACGTGCATGCCTCTCGTCCTCGTGATTGTTCAGGGCTGGATACCCTTAGAGAGAAACCCCAAAAAAGGAGAAGAGGAGGAGGAAAAGGAAGAAGAAGAAGAGGAGGAGAAGGAAGAGGAGGAGGAGAGGAGGAGGAGGATGGGTAATGCTGTAAGGTGCAGACGTTGGTCGGGTGAGGGGAATCTCGTTACCATGGAGATGAACCGTATTACTAAGGTGTCCCCTCACTCTTCACCACGAAAGAGGGGATGGGATACAAGACCGAAGATCAAGAGACTATAATATCGATCATTACAGAGAAGATTGGGGAATATCGTAATAGGACAAAATACAGATCTTTGAATTCTTCTCTTGTCACACGATCTGAGAGAGAGAGAGAGAGAGAGAGAGAGAGAGAGAGAGAGAGAGAGAGAGAGAGAGAGAGAGAGAGAGAGAGAGAGAGATGCAACGAGCCTCACTCACACGTTCAGGTGTGACCTGGCTTGCTGGAAGGGGGGGCGAACGCTGGACTCTTCCAGCAGACAGAGTGTGGACAAGAGGGATTGTGTATTTGCTGAGGGTCGACATAGAAAGTAAAAGAAAAAAATAACACATATCAGAACGAAGGGGAAGGAAGGAAAAAAATGGGTGATTTTTTTGTGTGGGGAGAGAGAGAGAGAGAGAGAGAGAGAGAGAGAGAGAGAGAGAGAGAGAGAGAGAGAGAGAGAGAGAGAGATAGCCTACAGGTCAGAGCACACAATAGGTAAAAAAAAAAAAAAATAGGCGACACACACACACACACACACACACACACACACACACACACACACACACACACAAATAGCAGGACACACTGGGACAAAACAGAATTCTCACGAAAGAAAACGAGAAGAGGCGTCAAACGAAGGTAAACACTGGAGGCGGGGGAAAAGTCCTTTACTTATTCCTATTTACGAATGAAAAATGTGGATCAGGAGACGCACATTAGGAAGACGCAACATGACAACGGCTTTCTATCACACAGTGAAAACTTCTGACACATTCCAGATGCATGTCATTATAAGGCGTATCCAGCCACAGCAGACAGCACTAAGACCTTCCGTGCTTCTGTGGCGTATCCAGCCACAGCACTAGGACCTTCCCGTGCTTCTGTGGCGTATCCAGCCACAGCGCTAGGACCTTCCGTGCTTCCTGTGGCGTATCCAGCCGACAGCACTAAGACCTTCCGTGCTTCTGTGGCTGGGGTGGATGGTTGATGTGGCCCATACTGAAGGGCGATATGTACAAGCCTGTGTGGGTGTGGGTGTGTGTGTGTGGGTGTGGGTGTGTGTGTGTGTGTGTGTGTGTGTGTGTGTGTGTGTGTGTGACTGGACTTGAGAAGGATTGGTGGGTCCTGAAGGTGACGTGCTGAGGATTCCGGAGGATTTGAAGTAGGATTTAGAAGGAAGGAAGGAATAAACGAAGGGAGGAAGGGATAAAGGAAGGAAGGAGGGGGATAAGGGTAAGAAAAAGAAGGAAGGAATAAAGGAAGAAGTGAAGGAATAAAGTAAAAAATGAAGGAATAAAGGAAGGAGGGAACAAAGGAAGGAAGGAAGGAGGAATGAAGGAAAGAAGGAAAGGATTCATAGGTCTTCAGAGGAACACTTTAAAGGATATAACAGGAGAGGCATTACCGTATGACGACGACTTGAAATAAACAGAAAAACAATGGTCAATTCCCAGGTAAATTCTACAGATTTTTTTCAACGAATTTAAAGTCCAATTCTGATCCATATCGTCAGAATTTTAGGTAATTGAAAGGGAGAAGACAAGAGACACAGAGGGAAACAAGATGTACCACAAAGGATCCAGGAGGAAAACGGAACTATGCAAATTAGTAAGTTTATACATAAATCTTACAAACTCATAAAGTGATTAATTTTCCCATATCAAATCATACGCCTATCTTTAAATTACCACCTTTCGTTTTTATCTCATACATTATCGTCCTTGTATCATCTGTTATCGAACATTCCTCTGACCACATTATTTCAGAAAATTCCAGCAATTCTAATTAATTTCAGAGAAAAAAAAAATCCATCAGATTGATTTTTTTTTTTCTCTCTCTCTCTCTCTCTCTCTCTCTCTCTCTCTCTCTCTCTCTCTCTCTCTCTCTCTCTCTCTCCTAGCCACTGTTTTAACTGCAAGCATCACTTTAATGATAGAAATGAATTACCTCTGACGGCATAAAACTTCTTCAAATTATTAATGGCCAAAAAAAAAAAAAACTTAGCCGTGTACCACGGCGGTACCAGAGTGCTATTGGGGTTGCCATACCTATGATGGGCCTGGCCTCAGTCCACAGCTTGTAACCCACATTGCGTTTTCTGCGGTAGGGCCATATTTAAAGGCCATGGTCCTCACTGACAGGCCTGTTGAGCCTACCAGGGGTGGGCCATATATAGGTACATGGCCTCTCAGTGACTGGCCTGGTAAAATTAGCTACGTTTTCTATTATACTTCTTTCTTGTGTCTCCCCTGATGATGTGATTATTACACGAAAGTGCACTTGGGAACTTATCGTGTTTCATTTTCCCGTAGAGTCATAGGAATATACTTCACAACGCGCTTAATGGTGATCCTCTCTCTCTCTCTCATATATATATATATATATATATATATATATATATATATATATATATATATATATATACATATATATATATATATATATATATATATGATGTGATTATCACACGAACGTGCACTTGGGAACTTATCGTGTTTCATTTCCCCGTGGACTCTTAGGAATCTATATATATATATTTTTTTTTTTTTTTTTTTTTTTATACTTTGTCGCTGTCTCCCGCGTTTGCGAGGTAGCGCAAGGAAACAGACGAAAGAAATGGCCCAACCCCCCCCCCCCCATACACATGTACATACACACGTCCAGACACGCAAATATACATACCTACACAGCTTTCCATGGTTTACCCCAGACGCTTCACATGCCTTGCTTCAATCCACTGACAGCACGTCAACCCCTGTATACCACATGACTCCAATTCACTCTATTTCTTGCCCTCCTTTCACCCTCCTGCATGTTCAGGCCCCGATCACACAAAATCTTTTTCACTCCATCTTTCCACCTCCAATTTGGTCTCCCTCTTCTCCTCGTTCCCTCCACCTCCGACACATATATCCTCTTGGTCAATCTCTCCTCACTCATTCTCTCCATGTGCCCAAACCATTTCAAAACACCCTCTTCTGCTCTCTCGACCACGCTCTTTTTATTTCCACACATCTCTCTTACCCTTACGTTACTTACTCGATCAAACCACCTCACACCACACATTGTCCTCAAACATCTCATTTCCAGCACATCCATCCTCCTGCGCACATCTCTATCCATAGCCCACGCCTCGCAACCATACAGCATTGTTGGAACCACTATTCCCTCAAACATACCCATTTTTGATTTCCGAGATAATGTTCTCGACTTCCACACATTTTTCAAGGCTCCCAAAATTTTCGCCCCCTCCCCCACCCTATGATCCACTTCCGCTTCCATGGTTCCATCCGCTGACAGATCCACTCCCAGATATCTAAAACACTTCACTTCCTCCAGTTTTTCTCCATTCAAACTCACCTCCCAATTGACTTGACCCTCACCCCTACTGTACCTAATAACCTTGCTCTTATTCACATTTACTCTCAACTTTCTTCTTCCACACACTTTACCAAACTCAGTCACCAGCTTCTGCAGTTTCTCACATGAATCAGCCACCAGCGCTGTATCATCAGCGAACAACAATTGACTCACTTCCCAAGCTCTCTCATCCCCAACAGACTTCATACTTGCCCCTCTTTCCAGGACTCTTGCATTTACCTCCTTTACAACCCCATCCATAAACAAATTAAACAACCATGGAGACATCACACACCCCTGCCGCAAACCTACATTCACTGAGAACCAATCACTTTCCTCTCTTCCTACACGTACACATGCCTTACATCCTCGATAAAAACTTTTCACTGCTTCTAACAACTTGCCTCCCACACCATATATTCTTAATACCTTCCACAGAGCATCTCTATCAACTCTATCATATGCCTTCTCCAGATCCATAAATGCTACATACAAATCCATTTGCTTTTCTAAGTATTTCTCACATACATTCTTCAAAGCAAACACCTGATCCACACATCCTCTACCACTTCTGAAACCGCACTGCTCTTCCCCAATCTGATGCTCTGTACATGCCTTCACCCTCTCAATCAATACCCTCCCATATAATTTACCAGGAATACTCAACAAACTTATACCTCTGTAATTTGAGCACTCACTCTTATCCCCTTTGCCTTTGTACAATGGCACTATGCACGCATTCCGCCAATCCTCAGGCACCTCACCATGAGTCATACATACATTAAATAACCTTACCAACCAGTCAACAATACAGTCACCCCCTTTCTTAATAAATTCCACTGCAATACCATCCAAACCTGCTGCCTTGCCGGCTTTCATCTTCCGCAAAGCTTTTACTACCTCTTCTCTGTTTATCAAATCATTTTCCCTAACCCTCTCACTTTGCACACCACCTCGACCAAAACACCCTATATCTGCCACTCTGTCATCAGACACATTCAACAAACCTTCAAAATACTCATTCCATCTCCTTCTCACATCACCGCTACTTGTTATCACCTCCCCATTTACGCCCTTCACTGAAGTTCCCATTTGCTCCCTTGTCTTACGCACCCTATTTACCTCCTTCCAGAACATCTTTTTATTCTCCCTAAAATTTACTGATAGTCTCTCACCCCAACTCTCATTTGCCCTTTTTTTCACCTCTTGCACCTTTCTCTTGACCTCCTGTCTCTTTCTTTTATACTTCTCCCACTCAATTGCATTTTTTCCCTGCAAAAATCGTCCAAATGCCTCTCTCTTCTCTTTCACTAATACTCTTACTTCTTCATCCCACCACTCACTACCCTTTCTAAACAGCCCACCTCCCACTCTTCTCATGCCACAAGCATCTTTTGCGCAATCCATCACTGATTCCCTAAATACATCCCATTCCTCCCCGACTCCCCTTACTTCCATTGTTCTCACCTTTTTCCATTCTGTACACAGTCTCTCCTGGTACTTCCCCACACAGGTCTCCTTCCCAAGCTCACTTACTCTCACCACCTTCTTCACCCCAACATTCACTCCTCTTTTCTGAAAACCCATACTAATCTTCACCTTAGCCTCCACAAGATAATGATCAGACATCCCTCCAGTTGCACCTCTCAGCACATTAACATCCAAAAGTCTCTCTTTCGCACGCCTGTCAATTAACACGTAATCCAATAACGCTCTCTGGCCATCTCTCCTACTTACATAAGTATACTTATGTATATCTCGCTTTTTAAACCAGGTATTCCCAATCATCAGTCCTTTTTCAGCACATAAATCTACAAGCTCTTCACCATTTCCATTTACAACACTGAACACCCCATGCATACCAATTATTCCCTCAACTGCCACATTACTCACCTTTGCATTCAAATCACCCATCACTATAACCCGGTCTCGTGCATCAAAACCGCTAACACACTCATTTAGCTGCTCCCAAAACACTTGCCTCTCATGATCTTTCTTCTCATGCCCAGGTGCATATGCACCAATAATCACCCACCTCTCTCCATCAACTTTCAATTTTACCCATATTAATCGAGAATTTACTTTCTTACATTCTATCACATACTCCCACAACTCCTGTTTCAGGAGTATTGCTACTCCTTCCCTTGCTCTTGTCCTCTCACTAACCCCTGACTTCACTCCCCAGACATTTCCAAACCACTCTTCCCCTTTACCCTTGAGCTTCGTTTCACTCAGAGCCAAAACATCCAGGTTCCTTTCCTCAAACATACTACCTATCTCTCCTTTTTTCACATCTTGGTTACAACCACACACATTTAGGCACCCCACTCTGAGCCTTCGAGGAGGATGATCACTCCCCGCGTGACTCCTTCTTCTGTTTCCCATTTTAGAAAGTTAATACAAGGAGGGGAGGATTTCCGGCCCCCCGCTCCCGTCCCCTCTAGTCGCTTTCTACGACACGCGAGGAATACGTGGGAAGTATTCTTTCACCCCTATCCCCAGGGATAATATACATATATATATACATACACACACACACACACACACACACACACACATATGCACATACACACACACACACACACATACATATATATACATATGAAAAATGTAAGAACAATTTAGAAACAAACTTTTAGCTTGAAATGAATGAAAAAAAAAATGAATGTCACATAATGGTTCAACCTCTGGCTATGGAAAAGGAGATGTACAATTTATTCACACAATAAATATATATATATATATATATATATATATATATATATATATATATATATATATATATATATATATATATATATATATATAGTAGACGACACGGTAGGATCAAGAGCATGGTCCAGACGGTGCCAACTCGGGTGAAAGATAAGATAACAGGTATAAGGAGAAAGATTACACGAGGGATTATCTTGAGCTGCTTGAACCCTTGTTGATCCCACTCTTCAACGTCGGGACGGCCCTCACAAGGGGCAAGGGACAGGAGATGGGGGAGGCGTCCGCAGCTTCCATGTACGAAGGAGAGGAGAGGAGGGAAGTGTCATAGCGGTCGATCCAGGAGGACACTTAATGGTGGACAGATGTCCCCCTTGGAAGCCAGGCCTTAAATCTGGACAGGAATAAAAGACGTTTACTCGTTATGGAGGCTTGAAGGAGTTCCTGAAGGGAACAGGCGCCAGATAGGTAGATAGACAGACAGATAGACAGATAGATAGATGAGTTTAAATTGTTTACTTTAACCTCATATTATAGTTAAATGTCAGGATTACCCAAAACCCCTCACCTGCAGTGTATAAGACGTGTTTGTAAAAAATTTTGGCTTCCATTTACTATCAATTCGGTTGTTAGATGGTGTCTATATTATCTTAATTTCCAATCATGCTGTTTCTATGCAGTCAGGTCACATGGAATTAATTCTATCCAATTTAACATCATTACTCTTGGATCGTGTGACCTCGACTCATTCTACTGTGAGATCTTTAAAGGAATCTAATTGCCTTCAGCCTTATCTACATGTCTGAAGCCTTCAAAGCGACCCTTTTTAACCCAGACAACGCCTACCTGGGTTGACCTTCTGACACGTTGGGAAGATGCATCAGCCTACAGCAGGTCATTGACCTACCCGAGTGACCCCCACTGTGACCCTGCAGGTGGAATAAGGGAGGTTATCACCAGACGCCACAACCATGAGACTCTTGTCTCAGTTAAACTCCCTGTGCAGGGTGAGGGGTGGACCCTCTCTCTGTATCTACATTCGCCTAATATATTTCTTAATCTTCTTGCCCAGAACTCGGTATATATATATATATATATATATATATATATATATATATATATATATATATATATATATATATATATATATATAACATACAAACCTCCAGCAGCCAGGATCGAACCCGGGACCACTGTGTAAGAGGCGGGAATGCTAATTGCTAGGCTATGGGCCTATATATATATATATATATATATATATATATATATATATATATATATATATATATATATATATATATATTAACGAGGCGAGCAATGAGCAATATTCTTGCCTTTCGTAATGTCATCTGAATCATTTCCCGTATATTCGAAATCAATTAAAAGCCAAGACAAAGAGGTGCGTGTGTGTGTGTGTGTGTGTGTGTGTGTGGGTGTGTGTGAGGGGCAAGGGGGGTTTGGTGGCTGAAAACAGCAGTGTCAGCCTGTCATGGGACACTGTGAGAGAGAATGGCAATTTGGGGCTGAATGGAGTGTCTCAGGGGGCTGGCTCCGTCGCCCGGTCGTAGCTAAGGATCTACCAATATGGGCGCTTGGTCCTCATGGGAGAGAAGAAGTGATCTTTCTTCGCTTGGAGTGATTGAGACGTGTGTGTGTCCATGTGTCCTTAGGCTGTGAAAAGTGTGTGAGTGTGTGTGTGTGTGTGTGTGTGTGTGTGTGTGTGTGTGTGTGTGTGTGTGTGTGTGTGTGTGTGTGGCATTACGGAAAAGGGTTAGGTGTCACGTTCGGTTGAGGAGTGGGAGGTATCGTCTTCGTGAAGGGGTTTCTCTCGCGCTCCAAAGGGGTCCTTCATTTCCCAGCTACTGATCGTAGAAGAATTTCAAAAATGCAGGAAACCAAAACCTTTTGGTGTCCAGGGGATATTCACAATGAATAATTAGACAAAGTATGTATGTATATATGTATACACAAGGAAGACACAAGGATCAATATACCAGCAAAAGACTTCGCCTACATCTGAATGTGTCTGATGTCGAGCTTTCCTCTTTGACTTCATATATGTGGCGGTGGCGCTTCCCCACACACACACACACACGGCCCTACGCCTCTTACGCTATCGATTGACATGATGCAGACGAGTACATAGCTGCCCCCGTCCCTCTGGTCTCCTTACCCACCACGGTCATGTCTTTATATATATTTTTCCCCTAGGAATAATCATATGAATAGCATCGAGTTCCTGGGGATCAAAATGACACGACCTTTCCGGCCCTGCTCCGACACCAGGCGAGGGGGCTTTAAGACCCACCACCCTACTTACTCCCCAGATCCTCAGTGCCCCAGCGATGTAATCAACCCTGGGTCTGGTGAATGACCGGGTCGTAAGCCATACTCGCTGACCTTTCCTAAGCTACCTGAGGCAATGTGTGATGCTCCTCCCCCCTCCTCCACATCCACACCACCACTGATATCCTTCGTATCAGTAATTCCCATTTTCATTTCCCGATTTTTATCTATCAATTTCTCGCGAAGGTCCTGGAAGGAGTGTTGGGTATTTTGCCTGACCTCAAGAGAAGTTCACATGCATTAGGAAGCCCCCAGACAGTGTCCATATAAGCAACAGAGATGCCTGGACGCCTCACCCCCTGAGGTGGGTGGGGTAGAAACCGTCTCACTCACGTGGCTGTTGCCATAGTCCCAGCACGATATAAAACCAGAGACGGGTGTCGAGAGATGGACGAATCATCGAACGGTCAAGGTCTGTCGTTGCCACAGCTCTAAGAAACGTCTCTCCCTACGATCGCTCTCGTAGTCTGTAGGTGGAGGAGGAGACGACTCAGTTCGTAAATCTTCCCCTAGAGGTGGCATGAGGATACCACGCAAAGGGCCCCACGCAAAGGGCCTCCCCCCTCAAGAGAGACCTACTTATGCCAGAGTCAGTTATCATCCTCCTCTCACTTGAGATACAGTGAGAGATACATCGCTCCATTTCGGATCACCAGACTTCAACAAGAGACGAAGGGAGACTCTACAACCAATACAAAAAGGAGCAACGAAACCAATTCCATCGCACGGAAAAATAGACCTTACGGGGAAAAACTGATGGAGGGCGCTACCCGCCCCGTCAATACCCGGCATTGCGACAAACGTATGTATTCATGTATTCCCTGATGGCTTATATTGTGGTATTTTCCACCACAATATAGATCGATGGTGGCTAATGCCTGCTTGCGTGGGGGCGAGGTGCCAGACGCGCCCCAAGGACCAGCTGGCTGCCAACAGTGGGGGAAGTGAGGGAAGGAAGTGGTGGTGGTGGCACACGCTGGTGTGTGTGTGTGTGTGTGTGTGTGTGTGTGTGTGTGTGTGCGCGCGCGCGCGTTCACATTCTATTTCCAAAGCGTTGCTCTTGTTTCCAAATTAAGACGACAGTCTATCATCCCTTCGTCTCGTGGAGCTCAAGTCTCTGAGAAAACTCCGTCGGGTGATTTACTTCCGGAGTTTATATATATATATATATATATATATATATATATATATATATATATATATATATATATATATATATATAACGCGTGGGGCGCGTTCCCAGTGTCATCTTATGCGCGCGAGAGCGACCTCCACGCCCCTGTCCTTACTCGTTCAATCCTTACATGGAGCATGTTGGCCTGGCTTCCCAAGCATAGATTAATCGTCATGTGTTTTGCTCTTCTGCAGCGTTGTGTATATATCGATCATTGTCCCGAGGCGCGGCTGTAAGGCGACCAATGTGCTTGCTAGGGAGGCGCGAACGGGAAAACGTCGTCTGCTTTGATACTGCTCAAAGTTTTGCGAGGGTGTATGTCAAGTTAGAAATGATATCCCTCCTCCCTCCCCTCCTCCCCTCGCCAACAACATCTTCTTACACACGCCTCCTCAGGGTCTGCCTTTAATCCCATGTTTCTTGAGGGTCAGCCCTAAACCCCCTTTTGCTTCCTCAGGATCAGCTCTTCACCACGACTTCCTCAGGGTCAGCCCTTAACCACGACTTCCTCAGGGTCAGCCCTTAACCACGACTTCCTCAGGGTCAGCCCTTAACCACGATTTCCTCAAGGTTAGCCCTTACCACCGCTTCCTTAGGGTCAGCCCTTAACCACGACTTCCTCAAGGTCAGCCCTTAACCATGACTTCCTCAAGGTTAGCCCTTACCACCGCTTCCTTAGGGTCAGCCCTTAACCACGACTTCCTCAGGGTCAGCCCTTAACCACGATTTCCTCAAGGTTAGCCCTTACCACCGCTTCCTTAGGGTCAGCCCTTAACCACGACTTCCTCAGGGTCAGCCCTTAACCACGACTTCCTCAGGGTCAGCCCTCACATCCTCACCACCTCTTCCTCAGCCCTGACAGAATCCCCCAACACTTCCTCTGGGCCAACCCTGACCCCACACCTCCCTCACCAACCAGACAGACAGACAGTCCGTCACTTGACGGGCCTCGTCTGTAAGGGTAATTCGGCATTTCCTGAAATAATTATTTATCTGTCCACGTCCAGCCAGCCAACACATTCATCCTCTTCCCTTCTCCCCCCCTGAGAGCCACTGACGTGGGGTAACCATCCTTAACAATCCTCTCTTCAGCTTCTATCTATGACCCCCACAACATCCTATTTTGAAATCCTAGATGCCTATATCATGACAGATGTCCCACGGAAACGTCTACCTACACTATAATTCCCCAATCTAAATGCATTTATTTGTCTATAAACATCTAATATACACATCGTGCATTATACATATATATATATATTCTAGATACTGCGGAAAGGTGATGCTCGTACAACAATCTGTAGCTGGGTGTACGAAGGCGAGAGTGAGAGATACAAGGCACGGGACGTGTTTGGGGAACCAGTGTTTTTGGCCCTCCTCCCTACCACGTAATGGAGAGCGACACCTCTCGTCCAGTGAATTTAATAATACGCTGAAAATCCGCGGGTGTCGACAGCGGCGAGTATGTAATTACGTTTAGCCTTTCACTCCATCAGACTCAGTCACTCACTCACTCACTGCCCTACGGTGAAACAGAATATGGTGCACGCCCGCACCATGCAGTGATGCCAACTGTTACACTCCCGAGACGAGGCAGGGATACCAACTGTCGCATGGAGTGAAGGAGGTTGCCTTGCTAATACATTAAGGTACAGACTATATATATATACATAGACCGAACAAAAGCAGACCAAAATTAACACTTATTCGCGGCAATCAATACGCGCTGCAGTCACCAAATGCGGGCCCCGCGAACGCTAGGAATTCACCTCGAAGCGCGAAATCTAAATAAATAAATAAATGAATAGATAAATAACTATTGACTGGATTCAGGCAGCCATTCGCCTGCAGATACACAATTGAGGTATTGTAGATTTTACAGAACGGGGAGGCCAGGATCGTTACTGGTTGACCAATCATACAAGAGTTTAAGGTTACGGTGAACAGGATATTTGCATACTCTGGATAAGCATAGGGATAAGGTATATTTTGATAGCCAGGATGGCAGATATATTGGGATATTTAGAAAGTCAATGGTATAGTTTATATATATTCCTATGAGTCCACGGGGAAAATGAAACACGATAAGTTCCCAAGTGCACTTTCGTGTAATAATCACATCATCAGGGGGAGACACACAAAAGAAAGAAATATAAGCCAGTTGATATACAACGAAGAGACGTAGCTAGGATATATAATGAACTTGACTGAACATTAAGTGACGAACAGCTTCAGTCATGCAGTATGTTCTTGACGTACCACATGAAATCACAGGGGACTGAGCTGTTCATTTGCATAGCCATGCGCTTATTTGTGGACTGCTTATATCTGTTGCACTGTGGGCGCTTTGTGACACCTGCCAAGCGCGGAGGCTAAGGCCATGAATCACTTGTCTTTATCGAAGGTTTTTAGACGTGGAGACTGGAGGGTGTGGTCTGCGACGGGTTGGTCTGAAACATGACCTCCTGACTACCACACTCTACCACCACCTTGATCTTACTACCACACACGAGAACCACCTGGTGTACCACACACGAGAACCACCTGGTGTACCACACACGAGCACCACCTGGTGTACCACACACGAGAACCACCTGGTGTACCACACACGAGAACCATCTGGTGTACCACACACGAGAACCACCTGGTGTACCACACACGAGAACCACCTGGTGTACCACACACGAGAACCACCTGGTGTACCACACACGAGAACCACCTGGTGTACCACACACGAGCACCACCTGGTGTACCACACACGAGCACCACCTGGTGTACCACACACGAGAACCACCTGGTGTACCACACACGAGAACCACCTGGCGTACCACACACGAGAACCACCTGGTGTACCACACACGAGAACCACCTGGCGTACCACACAGGAGAACCACCTGGCGTACCACACACGAGAACCACCTGGTGTACCACACACGAAAACCACCTGGTGTACCACACACGCCCGCCAACTGCAGCATCTAACTACTTAGTACACGTTGTAGCCATTTGACATCCTGACGACCATTCAAGGTCACCCTTAACGACCAGACTACAACAACCAATCAAGACGTGGGTTGGTGATTGGTTGAGTCGATTTGCTGGACTGGGAGGAGGCTGAGTTGGATGACCCAACACGTTTTTAAAGAACGGGTATTAACCTCTCTACAGCTTGGCTTTTTATCTCCTCACTCACATGTCCCTCATCTCCCCTACATGTCTCCTCCTCTCCTCCCCTGGCTTTATCTCCTCACTCCCACATCCCTCATCTCCCCTACATGTCTCCACCCTCTCCCTCCCCCAACACCTCCCGCCCCAAACTGCCCTGCCCCAGCTGTATACCAGTGTTGTGTTCCTGACCCCTCGTTAGGGGTCACAGACAGACAGACAGACGGACGGGAGTTCGCCCCTCCTCCCCCAAGTGAACTTCAGTCGTCGAAGACCTCAAAGACGACGGTATTCCGCGAATGGAACGTGTTCCTTTTTATTATAGTTTCGTCAGAGAGAGAGAGAGAGAGAGAGAGAGAGAGAGAGAGAGAGAGAGAGGACAGAGAGAGAGCTATCACCTTAACGCTGGCGGGGTGGTCGGTACTAGCCAAGCCCCTTTACATTTCAAGTCTCATCTCAACACACACACACACACACACGACACAGTTTTTTTGGGTCTCGTTTACGACGACGCAAATACGACGGTGATGTTCGCTCGACTGCTGCTTCCGCTGCATCATCGCTACCCTGGCATGAGAGAGCGATATTAAAATATCGTTGCCAATGACATTGTTCTCCTCAAGTTTTACATTCCTCTCTCGTATATATCATTTTTTTTTTCTTTATCCTCGTGTGAGCCACGGACCTCCACAGGCATGTGTGATGGGGGGTTGATGTGGAATGAGGCGTCGATGTCTGCTTTTCTGTCACGTCTTGAGATTAATGTCCATCTTATGATGGCCTTATTGAATCTATGGGGGGGTCGCCCTCACCCTTTCTCTGTCTCATCTGCTACTCTGCTCTGGACATGTATGGTTTCCGGATCAAACCTGAAGCCTGTGCCACGTCCTGATTAACACGACAGACTTGGTCAAATGACAAAGAAAATGTATATTTCATTGAATAGACGTATCTATGGTGGCACATTATCTAGCTCGAAGTCCTGTATCGTGAAGAAGGGCAGTGAGTTCTTCCTGTGGCAGGAGGTCCCTACAGGAGCGCCATCCGTAGCAGGAGAGTCCAGCCAGAACTAGGAACCCTCCTTCAGGAGTGCCTCCAATTTCTTCAGGAGCGCCTCCAGTTTCTTCAAGAGCGCCTCCAGTTTCTTCAGGAGCGCCTCCAGTTTCTTCAGGAGTGCCTCCAGTTTCTTCAGGAGCGCCTCCAGTTCCTTCAGGAGTGTCTCGCCTCTCTGAGTTCATGAAGTCCCTTCTCTTGTGACGAGTTCCCGCTGAAGTGCCGCGTGCCAGCGACATCACCCATGATGTCACTACGTACATCTGACGTGTCCCTTGAAGATCGGATGTCCCCTCTCCACACTTCGGTGTGGCACTTCTACGCGTGAGAGTCACAGAGATCCTTCTATCATGGCGATCATCGCCCTGAAGTATTTCCTTATTCCCTTGAGAGGCTTTAGCTTCAGCTGCTGACCGGCTGCAACAGACAATGGCAACAACAGACAACAAAACTCTTCCCCGTCGATTGATTCAACGGCTACAAAAGACAACGGATACAACAGACAACGACAACAACAGACAACAGAACTCTTCTTCGTCGATTGATTCGTCACGTCGCCCCCAACCCCTTCCAAGTATTCATCAAGTCATCAGCAATATATACGAATATTTCTGAGAATTTAGTGAATTTTCTGGGCAGTTTTATGAGTCCTGTGAATCATTCAGGCTAGTCAATGATTCTTAGGAATCTACTGATATTCTATAAAGTTTAAAGTATAAGTATACGTGAGTTGCAGGCCAGGTGGGTGACATTGACTAGCCTAGTATGTTAAGTATGTTAAGTATTCGAGTCTTAAGTAATGATAAGTAACATAGCGACGTTTGACGAAAGGAAGTCCATGGTCATGTTTCCCAGGTAGAAATGGGAAGTTGGCCACACCATGGGAGGTGGCCACACCATGAGAGGAGGTGGCCACACCATGGGAGGAGGTGGCCTCCTCATCCACCAAGGCCCTCCAAGGGCTATACCCCCCCCTCTCTCTCTCTCTCTCTCTCTCTCTCTCTCTCTCTCTCTCTCTCTCTCGACAAATTTCCCCGCCACGTCGCGAAAGTTTCCCCCGTCCGTAAAAGTTTAGGGACGAAGTTCCGACAGAATTATAAAGTTACTAACACTGACCAGCCGATGTCAGGGGCAGCGGACGCCTTGGTTGGTTGTGGTCCGGACACGCGCACAGCCTAAAGGCCCTCGGCTGAGGCTCCAAGGTCAACAGAGGTCATGATGTCATTAAGGGTCATGAGGTCGCGTAGGATTTCAGCCAAGGATATCAAAAGGTATCAGGGTCTGAGGATATACGAGAGGTCATCAAAAGATAAGGAGTACGAAGTCCTGGAAAGTCCTGGAAAGCAATGAAGTATGTAGTCAAGACGTGGACTGCTGAGGATTCTTGTGCCATGCAAAGCTCGCGGTGCTGATGAGCGTCAATATAAACGCTGAAGTGGCGTTCTGATACGCTTCATAAATCACTTGAAATGTTGGTTAAGATGTCACTAGAGGGAGATAGATCGCCGAAGAAGTGGAGGAGGAGAGAGAGGAGGAGGAGGAGGAGAGCAAATGTCAAACATATCTTCAAGAAAAGTGTTGAGAAATATAGGATTACTTTCATAAGTATAGAATATAGAAATACCTTTATAAGTAAAAGAGTGAGTGGACGAATGAAATGAAGTGAGTCATGACACACTGCCGATGTTGACATAGAAATCTAAAAAGATGTGTGGTAGTGTAGAATGGCCAAGAGATGGCGTCGCCCCACCTGTGTGGAACTCCTTCCCCCATACAACATAGGTAGTGAACTGGGGCAAACAGAAGAGGTCATCGAAACCACAAGACGAGGTCAAGAATGCAGAAGAATATCATCCCTCAGCGGCAGAGTTCACACACACACACACACACACACACACACACACACACACACACACACATGGTCAACAAGAGGGTCGTAAACATTAGGGTCTCCAGGAATCATGGGGGGTTAACGAGGGTCATAGAGTCATCTGGGAGGTCAGCAGGGTTCAAATAATTTGTGGCGAACTCGAGAGCCATTTCATATCAAAGGTCGCGGGTTCATCTGAATGTATAACATCAAAAAAGTTGAAAAAAAAAAAAAGAACGAGTAAAAATCTGCAAGCGTTATACGATCAATGGCATTGAAACGGTAGGTAGGGATCGAGACGCCGGGGAGGTCAAAGGGTCAGCAGAGGTCACGGAGTTAGGAGGATTTCTCTAAAGGTCAAAATGAGTTCAAAGGGAGTGACGGGGTCCCGTCATAAGGTCATGGAGAATCAGGAGAGGCAGCAGAAGGAAACAAAAGAATGCCGGTTCAGTAGGAAGGGATCCGATATCTCTCTTTCTCTCCCTCTACCCCAAACCGACATTCACTGGGAACCAATCATTTTCCTCTCCTCCTTACTCATACACATGCCTTACCTCCTCGATAAAAACGTATACATACGTATACATACACAGACATATACATATATATATATATATATATATATATACATATGTATATATACATGCTGCCTTCATCCATTTCCGCCTCCATAATGGTATTCACGACCTCCTCTCTTGAGCACAAGCATATACACAAGTCTGTCCTAGACGCTGTGGCACTGTCTGTGGCACGGATATAGCCATCGTCTGTCTGTGCCACACCCAAAGGGTCTGGCGTCGCTTCCCACGCCCTGAGCTCCTACCCTGGCGAGAACGTAGATATACATAACCCATAACATGAAGCCAAAACTGTACATTAAACTAATAACTCAAGGAAAAATACATATACATTAATCCCTATAAAGCCAAATTATGGTGGAATACATAGGCATAGTTTCTCTTTTTTGTGTGTGTGTGTGTGGAGAAATACAACAACTGTTGTTGTATTCTTTGATATTGTATTCAGTGGGGGGAGGAGGGGTGAAATTTATGGTCTTTTCGGGGTATATGTCTCTCTCTAAACCCCAGGAGGGTGTTGTGTTTGGGGGAGACAGAAACTTTTAGATGTGAGCAAAGTTAAACGTTTAACTTCCGTCGAAGATAAACTTTGAAAGTATAATGTTACGGGAAACTACATGTCTGTGGCAGTGGAAACAAAGATGGTTCGTCTTTACTGCTTGTTTGAGAGAGTGGTAACAGTTGATGGTTCGTCTTTACTGCTTGTGTGGGGCAGTGGTAACGATGGATGGTTCGTCTTTACTGCTTGTGTGGGGCAGTGGTAACAATGGATGGTTCGTCTTTACTGCTTGTGTGGGGCAGTGGTAACAATGGATGGTTCGTCTTTACTGCTTGTTTGGGACAGTGGTAACAATGGATGGTTCGTCTTTACTGCTTGTTTGAGGGAGTGGTAACAATGGATGGTTCGTCTTTACTGCTTGTTTGAGACAGTGGTAGTAATGATGATCTCGCTTTACTAGCTGTCTGGGGCAGCGATGCTAATAAAGATACTCCTTCTTTACCACAGTCTGGGGCACCAATTATGGAGAAGCGGAGAGAGAGAGAGAGAGAGAGAGAGAGAGAGAGAGAGAGAGAGAGAGAGAATGGTCTCCCTGCTGACCTCTCTAACCTTAAAAGGACGTGGCCCTTCCTCCCTCCCTTCCATTCCTGGTTCCTTCGCCAGTCCCGAGAGCAGACAGCTGATGGCGACCGTAGGATCCTCCAGTGGTGGATGTAGCAAGTTCCCCTCACTTCATACACTCCGGCTCTCTCTCTCTCTCTCTCTCTCTCTCTCTCTCTCTCTCTCTCTCTCCCTCCCGCCCCCCCACCCCCGACAGAATTCACACGGACCCAGCTCATCCGATAATCATTGGGTAATGTCGCTCTCACACTAAGCAGTGCGTGCCAACGAGGCAATTACATCGCCTCGCAAACCACCAGTCTATCACTACATCTCGTGGTATGTCTTAGGTTCGTATTGGGAGAACAGAAAGAGTCTCTTCCAGTCTACGCTCCTGGTCACCGATGACGTCTTCGTCACCAGCGTCTGAGCCAATGGGTTGCTCCCACAGCAACTTCGACCTCGACCCTACGACTGGACAGACGGCCTCAGAGAGATGACTCTCCCTCTCACCTTAACACGCGTGATCTGTCCTATGGAACACTGTGCTATGCCTTCCAGTGGTTCATCTTGTTACAAAATGATTCCCCGGTCGCCCCTGAATACCGCCAGTATCTACCAGTGGTTCATCTTGTTACAAAATGATTCCCTGGTCGCCCCTGAATACCGCCAGTATCTACCAGTGGTTCATCTTGTTACAAAATGATTCCCCGGTCGCCCCTGAATACCGCCAGTATCTACCAGTGGTTCATCTTGGTACAAAATGATTCCCTGGTCGCCCCTGAATACCGCCAGTATCTACCAGTGGTTCATCTTGTTACAAAATGATTCCCTGGTCGCCCTTGAATACTGCCAGTATCTACCAGTGGTTCATCTTGTTACAAAATGATTCCCTGGTCGCCCTTGAATACCGCCAGTATCTACCAGTGGTTCATCTTGTTACAAAATGATTCCCTGGTCGCCCTTGAATACCGCCAGTATCTACCAGTGGTTCATCTTGTTACAAAATGATTCCCTGGTCGCCCTTGAATACTGCCAGTATCTACCAGTGGTTCATCTTGTTACAAAATGATTCCCTGGTCGCCCTTGAATACTGCCAGTATCTACCAGTGGTTCATCTTGTTACAAAATGATTCCCTGGTCGCCCTTGAATACCGCCAGTATCTACCAGTGGTTCATCTTGTTACAAAATGATTCCCTGGTCGCCCTTGAATACCGCCAGTATCTACCAGTGGTTCATCTTGTTACAAAATGATTCCCTGGTCGCCCTTGAATACTGCCAGTATCTACCAGTGGTTCATCTTGTTACAAAATGATTCCCTGGTCGCCCTTGAATACTGCCAGTATCTACCAGTGGTTCATCTTGTTACAAAATGATTCCCTGGTCGCCCTTGAATACCGCCAGTATCTACCAGTGGTTCATCTTGTTACAAAATGATTCCCTGGTCGCCCTTGAATACTGCCAGTATCTACCAGTGGTTCATCTTGTTACAAAATGATTCCCTGGTCGCCCTTGAATACTGCCAGTATCTACCAGTGGTTCATCTTGTTACAAAATGATTCCCCGGTCGCCCCTGAATACTGCCAGTATCTACCAGTGGTTCATCTTGTTACAAAATGATTCCCTGGTCGCCCCTGAATACTGCCAGTATCTACCAGAGGTTTATCTTGTTACAAATGATTCCATTGTTACCCTTACGTTCTACAACTATCTACCAGTGGTTCATCTTGTTTCAAATGATTCCCCTAGTTATCCTTTCATTCTACCGGTATCTACCAGCTATATCTATATATCGTCTTCTTTCCTATTGCCACCAAATGGATCATGTCTTGTCATAAACTTAGAATTATCATCAGCTCCTAAACTACACACACACACACACCCACACACACTTCACTCTTACCACTAGACCGTCAGTCTTGCCCTAAAGAAAAAAAAAAAGAAAGAAAGAGTCGAGAAAATCGACCATAAATCAGCAAATATTGACGCTGAACTGATCCGGATCAGCTCGTCTCGACCAGCCTTCGTATCTTGCATGTACACCGTCGATTCTTACGTCAACATACACTCCCTCCCTCCAGAGGGTCGAACCCGAGACTCCCCCTCCAACCCCCCAAGAGCAGTAAGGCTTACTGTACACACACACACACACACACACACACACACACACACACACACACACACGACCCGCGCACCTCACACTACAATCCCCCAAATCAGAAATCCATTCTCGAGGAAGGAGGAGAACGGAAGGGGAAGGCACGCGTCAGTGGACCCCCACTGGGTAAAGTAAGAGAAACGAGTCAGTCACACCACAGAAGGGCCACGGAAGAAATCGAAGCCATACGGCCATGGGGGAAGACATAACAGAAAACATATCCTCCAATTTCTTTCAGCTTGCGAGAGAAAACCTTCGTGAAGGAAAAGGGGTTTTGGTTGAGGCAAAAATTGGCTGGTCGGTGAATTCCCCTATTCCGTTTTTTTTTTTTTTTTTTTTGTATTTTAGAATGACTTTTTTTTTTCTTATCAGTTTCTTTTAACAGCTTACTCTCACTTATGCTGACTCCCACTTCATGCTGACTCCCACTTCATGCTGACTCCCACTTCATGCTGACTCCCACTTCATGCTGACTCCCACTTCATGCTGACTCCCACTAACCACTGAGGAAGATGACCACAATCACTCCATAATTATGCTGACTCCCAATAACCATTGTAAGATATGGCCACAATCAGTCGCTGAGCAGTCAGGATGCGCCACGAGAGAGAGAGAGAGAGAGAGAGAGAGAGAGAGAGAGAGAGAGAGAGAGAGAGAGAGAGAGAGAGAGAGAGATGTTGTCCAGACAATGACCTCAAGACTGTCTGTAACGGAGGCATGGTACACGTCGACAGTGGATAGAGCTGGGAGGAGGGATGCTGTAAGCCCCCAAATCAGCTTGAAAAACCGAAGAGATACGAAGCTCTCTCTATTGGCGTGGAATACCATTATCTACACTCCTTTAAGTATGAGGAAGATCAGAGGAGATAATGAGGGACTATTATCTACACTCCCTTAAAGTATGAGGGAGATCAGAGGAGATAATGAGGGACTAATATCTACACACCCTTAAAGGATCAGAGGAGATAATGAGGTGTGAGTCTGTTACTGGCCTTGATCTCATTCCCTAAACGAGGCAACAGTTCAAGACACATGTGATGATGATACATTTGATTTGAAAGATATCACAGAACTAATCATGTGGCTTCCTAATTACCACCATCGTCAAAGTATTGAGAAAATATTCCAGTTTGAAACTGCGTGTGTCGTGCAGTGGCGCGTGCATTCCTTGTCTGAACACACCTCTTTAAATCAGTCATGTGATACGGGACGATTTCTTTCTTTGGGGGGGGAGAGGGGCAAAAAAAATGATAGGATTCTTTCTTTTTTTTTGTGACAGACGACGTCAACCAAATTCCATTAACACACACACACACACACTTATGTATATATATATTGGAAAGGATCACAATTTTGCCCGTGCACTCATAGGAATATACATATATATGTATGTATGTATGTATATATATATATATATATATATATATATATATATATATATATATATATATATATATATATATATATATATTCCTATGAGTCCACGGGGGAAAAATGAAACACGATAAGTTCCCAAGTGCACTTTCGTGTAATAATCACATCGCCAGGGAAGATACAAGAAAAGAAATATACGTCTGTTGATACGTACAACGAAGAGACATAGCCATATTGCGAGAAACATATTTCTATCCCTGGGATGAAAGATATCCTCGTCATTGCCTACGTAAAACAATTTTCGAATTCCATTGAAAATGGATGGTTCCATTATTACATCCACCCCCACCCCTCCCCTGTGATTTATGAATAAGTGTGTGTTCCAATGCCAAAGTGCTATATGGTAAACCATTTTTACACCCCCCATACAATGATGATGCGCCTCTCAATTCTCCTTCCAATCCGGATTCTGAAATCGTTTCCATATCTCAAGGCCACTCGCAGGGTTCCGCTTCCCTTAGTTTCTTTTGGGGAGAGCAACCACACGAAGATTGACCGTTGTGATATACCACCCTCTCCTTCCCTCGGAGCGGTGAGGCTGTGGTACCCCTCCTCCTTTCCTTCGTCTTTCCCTCTTTTTATAACCTTTAAAGAGTCAGGTCCAAAAATACCTAAGGACCACATGAGAGAAAAAAAGAATATATATATATATATATATATATATATATATATATATATATATATATATATATATATATATATATATATATATATCCATTTCTTGGAAGACCTGACGTATATTTTAAGTAGATCTTTTTTTTCTTTCTTTCCTTTCTATCCTTTCGAAAAATACACAATTAGAAAGTGGGAGGAAACTCTGCCAATTCATATTTTCCAGGAATTATATTAATTTCATTCCCCTTCTGCCTTCTGGGCAGGAACAAATGTCTCCTCCTTGGAAAAGAACAGCTTAAAGTCGTCTTCCACTTGAGTTGATGCGTCGCTCGGGGCAGGCAGGGGAGGAGGTGGCCGCCCGTCAAGACCAGCAGGGGAGGAGGTGGCCGCCCGTC